>NW_024366591.1:8499317-8743041 GCF_014805655.1 Passer montanus
GCCCCGCGGCCCCGCCCGCCGCCCCGCCCCGGGGCCCGCGGGACCGACAGCTCCGCACCGGGCACCGGCGCTGCTGCGCTTCCCAAACCCCGCGCCCGCCTGACAGCGCCTGCCCCCGCCTCGTTCCTGCCGCGGCGGGGCGCGGGAGGGGATGCCCGGGGCTCCCCGGGGACAGGCGGCCAGCTCGGGATCGGAAGCGAGCAACAGGTGGGGTGCGGCACGCAGCGAGGCAGAGCATGGGGGGCCCGGGAAGGGCCTCCCCGGCAGCGAGCCAGTGAGCGCCCGGTCCCTGAGCCGGCCCGAGCGCGGCGGGGCAGCGCCCAGGCAGAGCGGCCCGGCCCCGGCACCAGCCCCTGCCCCGCACGGGCACTCCTCTTCGCTTTCAAGACCCTGGACAACGCCGCCCGGCCCGGCCGCTCCCAGCCTCTGCCCTTGCCCCTCTGCCGCCCTCGGGCTCTTGAGAGCCCCGGCTCCTTCCCGCGGGAGCTCCCGGAGTGGCGAGCTGCGGGCCGACGGGGACTCTGTGTTACCCTGCAGGCTGTGCGTTGCCTCAGCCAAAGCCCGTCCGAGAGCCTCCGGGCTTGCGGCGGGGCTGCTGTGTCCGCACCCTTTTAGTGTGTGCTCTTACCCACGTCTTGAAAACGGGTATACCTATAGAGAAAAAATACATGGCAGCGGAGTTCTCGGAATTGCCCTGTGTGCTCCGTCTCCTGTATACATTCTTAAGTTTCACGTGGGTCAGGAACATGGAGCTTTCCCTCTGTCTTGTGCAGCCCTGAACAGGTTAGTTTGCCTGCCAAATAAGCCATGACTAGATACCCACGTTTCCTCCACCTCTCCCACATGTTCTGGTAAGCAAACCAAAGGCTGTTTTCAGAATTTGAATTTCCCTATTTCTACTCTGCAGGCTAGTTCTGCAAAAAAAAAACATATGTGTAATCATAGGACCCACTTCTACATAGAGGTTGCAAAATAGATGTTATCAGGACTGATGTGGTTGCTCCCATCTACTACCCCAAATGATGAGGCCTGCAATACCATTGGAATAAAGTCTACTCCTACAGAACCCTACAGAAACAATCCAGGATTCTTTTATGTCTTTCCAGTCCTCTCTTGCTTTCTTTTCCCTCCGCCCATACCCACCTCTCATGGGTAAGTAACTTTCTGGTTGTACCAGTTCACTCAGCTGTGGCAAGCAGGCTGAATGTTGACATTTACAACTATTCCCCTGCCTAGTAAACTTCTCCTCATTGCCTACCTTTTGCTGGAAGCAGAGCAGAAGACTATAGTGGAAAGGATCTGCCACGTGTATGCTAAAGATCCAAAGGACAAATTTTGGGTTATTGCATCTAATGGTTCCTTTAATGCACATTTTACATCAAGAAACACAGTCCACAATCATAAATGCAAGCATAGATTCATGTAGCCGTATTAGAACAAACTTTGAGGTGTCAAGATTAAAAGCGCTGGCAAGAATTACATTTATTAGCTGGGGTTTGGATGCCTGCTTGAGTGTTATTGTTTTGGTTAAAATGTTATTTTAGAATGTTATCATTTCTACCCAAAATCACTAGTCCAGTTAGGCAGCAGACTGTCTCTGTACTGACAGAACCACAAAAATAATATTATTATTGTCCTAACAAAAAGCCTCAGAAAAATGCACCACAAGTGAAAGGAATGGTGTATTTTTCATTTTGGCCTGTTATAGGCAGTGTTTTTCCTGGAAGGTTCATTCCTTTATAACGGAATAAATGACAAAATAACAGAAGATATAACAGGAAACAGAGGGAACAGGGCGAGGTGTGAGTGTGCACAGAGTATGGCAGGCAGTGCTTGTCTCTGATTTCCGTGCTAACCAAGTCCTCAGTGCTAGAGGGCTCTGGCTGCTTGTTCCGATGAGTCCCTCTCGCTCCGAGGACAGACTCCACAGCAGCTGCTGGATTTTCCCTCTTTGTTGTCATTCCTCTCGCACGCCGCATCTCTGGCGCCGAAGGGAAGCTGGGCGGGCAGCGCCGTGGCTGCCAGGCCCGTGAGGCCGCGCTGGCCCCGGGACTGCCGCCCGGCCGGAGCTCCCTCCGCCGCCAGGTGTCCTCTGGCAGCCGCGCCGGGGCCGCCCCGGGCCGCGCTCTCGCTCCGCTGGGCTGGGCTCGCCCCCGCGGTGCCTGACCCACCTCGGCTGCGGCTGATTTTCTCCCGCCTGCACCCTCAGTGCAGCTAAATGGTTCTTTCATAAGCTTGGCTACATTTCACGTGCAAACTTAGGAAGGCGGTTGCGCACTGTACTAATAAATGCAATATTTTGTACGCTAAGAACAATATTTGCATATACTTACTCTGTTTTCTTTTAATGGGTCGTTTTATAAAGCACTTTGGATGCAAATCAGCTTCCTCCAAGAATATTTCGGTGTTTTACCTACTATCCTAAAGAACACTATGCTTTAAAATCCTGACATCTTATCTGTAAGTCATGGCATTTCCTTATCCTCTGAAAAAATGCTACTCGGTCCTTACCGACTGCAGTGGTGAGATTAACTCCTTCCTGCACACAGGGTGCACTCATCCCTCTGCATGCTGTCCTGTCTAAAGGGGCTTCATCTAGATGTTAGAAACGCTTAGTTGTTCTGCTGCAGGGTGCCTCTGAAGCTGACGTATACCCTTAAAGACCAGACAAACTGTGGTAATGCCTATGAATTCCAAAAAAAAAAAAAAAAAAGTCTAAAGGGGCTTCATTTAGATGTTAGAAACGCTTAGATGTTCTGCTGTGGGGTGCCTCTGAAGCTGATGTATACCCTTAAAGACCAGACAAATTGTGGTAATGTCTGTGAATTTAAAAAAAAAAAAAAAAGGATTTCTCAGCTGCCAGTATGTACTTCATGATGGAACTGTGATAACTGACTTACTTAACAGGTCTAAATATTTACACCTAAATGGTGTTTAGGTTGCATTCCCAAAAATAATCATTACCTGTGTCTTGACAAGATCCAGCACACTGATATGTATTAGGGTTTTGCTGTTAGGACAGTCTGGAATCTTGCTGTGATCACTGCTTTGCTATTTTTTCCCCCTTAATTTTTTTTTTAACTTTTTTTCCCCCTCTCTGACTCCTTTTCCTTCTCTCTCACTCTACTCTCACTCCTCCAGTAACATTCCTTTTGGCTTCCAGGCTACCATCTGTGTACCCTCAGGGAGTCAACAAGAGAAGAACAAGGGCCAGAAACCAGAACACAGGTGAAAAGAGGTAAACAGAAGCTTCTTGCAATAATAAAGGAATGTTCAAGCCTCAGGAGCAAATGGGGCAAGAGGAATTTCTTGCCCAAAACTAAAAACTGATAAACCTACAATTGAAATGGGTGGGAAAAAAGAGGACTGACTTTCCATTCAGGTTCTAATTTTTGCAGGATGCATGTATTTATTTTAATTACCTAGTGAAGGACACTCGCTGCAGATTTGGGATAAATCACAGCAGGACAGTTCAGCCTTTGACAATATGGATCCAGAAGGTATTATAACAGCTCAGCTACACAAATAACATGCAAGCAGAAATCAGACAGAAGACATCCCACAGGCTACAGGTTGGGCAGCTCCAATTGAGATGGGCACCAACTTTTTCCTGCAGTACCTTTTCTTCACTTCTCCTGTTCATATTTAACTTCAAAGTACCCAGCTCAACTGCATGTGAAGCTAGTCTTCAGACACTGTTAACACACAAGGAATTGTTCCAACATCGCCTACTGTTTGTTTCCAGTGACATAAAGATAACTCTAACAACAAAAGTGGAGTTTTTCCTACATTCTTAGGGAAGTAGGTCCAACTGGGATCCTTGGAAGTGGTATGGGAGGTGGAAAAGACATCCGGCAGCCACATGACAAGGCTTGTTTTGCTGACACAGGGTAAACAGAAATAGGCAAGCTGAAGAAAGTTTAGGTTTGTTTCCTCAGCCTTGGGCATAAGCCTAGAATCTAGATGAAGTAAGCGTGTGCTGAGCACAAGATTTCACTGATGCATAAAGATGTCATCTCACTCACGAATCTTTTTGCTGAGGTTGCTCAGTATTTCCTGATGCAGTTAACGAGGTGAGGTGCTCTGTTTGGGAATTTTGGCTAGGTCTTTGGAGCAACTTTAACTCCCTCTGGCCAACCGGAGGAAAGCTGTGAGCAGTAGCAGCAAGGCAGATCTGGCTTCACAGGCTCCCAGTGAATCACCAGGCCATCCGCAGGCTGGTCCAAAGGTCAGCACTGCAGGCAAATCCCCAGACTCCATGTTTCCATAGACCCAGCAGCCCTGGAGCCACACTTGTGTAGCCCGGTGAACACAAGAGCTCCTATTCCAGTAACCACTATGATTTGGCAGTTTCTTGTACCTCAGAGTAGGCTGAGTGGATTTTGTTCTTCTAACCCCAAGCTGCCCTTTCATTTGAACATTATATGGGTGAAACCATGTACTCACACTCTGTGAAGTGCTTATTTTACACGTTGCTGTCAAAGTGCAAGCAGAGTTTACCACAATACTAATATTTCATCCCAGTGGCTTCCCTAAGATATGAGCAATTCAGTGAAACAAAACATCCTCTGTATCCTCTGAAACTAGTTTTGAAAGCCCAGATGGCAGAAAATACCATTGGTTTTAATTAGCAATATCCTTCACATGAATCCCCTATTAACCAAAAGAGCATACTATATTTCATCTCACTTCCTCTAGTTTACTTACTACTGCCTCTCTTCTCTGTGGTTTACCAGCAGGAAACCACTGGAGGGGACATATCCAGATAAGATTAAACAACATAATATTATCATCTTTACTATAACCAGGCTGACAGCATTTTTGCTAGATGCTGAAATGAGATTCACAGCCATTTTGGCTTCCATTCACTGTGGAAAGAAACCGTTCTTATAAGTCCACAGTACTTCACTTATTCCTGAGCTATTTCACTTGTGACAGGCCATTTTATTTTATTTCTTTTTTTTTTTTTTTTGTTCACTGAAATGCACTTCAGACAGTAGTAATCCACGTTCACCCTAGCTGAATGTAACAGGAAGCAGAAGCAGGGTGTCCTGGAAGTGAGACTGTTGCAGAGGTTGCTGTGGGCACTGCTCTGCTCAGGAGCTATTGGAAAGTCGCCAAGGGGCTTCTTTTAGTGGCAGTGGGACAAGAGTGTGCCTGGCTCCATACATTGTTACCTCAGATTTCCCCTAAGGGTCTTTTAATGGATACAAGAGTACAGACGGGAAAAAAGAGAGGCAGACAGCAGAGGAAACAATGTTTTTTTCTTGCACCATGCTAATCTCATTTTACCTTGGATATTCCCAGTCCAAATTCTTTATGCTTTGTCATGCTGGGTGATGTATAAACTCTCTGCAGCAGTGTGAGTAGAGCTGCATAAAGCCTGTGACATTCGCAGCCATTGTATGCATCACTTTTCACTGAGACTGGAGCAATATTAACCAATAGCTAACATGGACAGTCACTTTCTACTTGCAAAATCTCCCACAGTTTTTTATGGGATCAGTACTGTTCTGCAGTTCTGGCAGAATACTGCTGTGGTCTTTATCAGAAACCTTCAGTGTCTTCAAAAGATATCTCTAATCCCTTAGCTGTTTCACAGATACTGAGACCACATTAATTCCCAAGGAATTTCTCCTGCCAGGTAACAGAAAGTTCACCCAGTAAGGGAATCTCCTCACTGTAAATAGGTTGCAACATCCAACTGCTGGGGAGGGAGGGGAAAAAAACTGGAGTAAATTGGCATGATGAGGCGTGTGAATGAAGTCAGCCAGGGAGAAAAGACAACCTAGGCAGCAAAAGACAGGCTGCTTCAGCACATCTCCGGGGCAACTTCTGCTGGCAGCTCTCTTAATGTCTGCATCTTAGGTCAGGCAAAATGAAAACATGCACTAAAATTCCATTATAATTATCACTGAGTTCAGTTCTTAACATGACCACTCCTCTTCTTTTATGGGTTGTTTTTGGTTGTTTGTTTGGTTTTTTGTGTGTTTTTTTGTTTTGTTTTGTTTTTTGGGGGGTTTTTTGGCTTTTTTTTCCCTGGTTACTATTAATTTGACAAGCATGTCTTCTGGGACTGACATTTTCCAGATTTGGTATTAGCACATTACAAGGTTTGAAAGATGAAAGAAAATCAGCAGAGCAATTAAAGCATGGAAAGATTATTTTCCACATGGCCTGGGCAAAACTTTTGCACTTGATGTAGCTCCAAAAAATCTGAAGTTAGAAATTAAACAATTTTTTTTTTCCATACTTAGTTCTTACTAGAAAAATTTTCAGAGCAAATTTTTAAAGAAGTTTGAAGGTTTTGGCTTTTCTTAGTTGGCAGTTTTACTTTGTTTGTTAAATTTTCATTTTAAGACACTGTAATGAGATATAATTGGGTGGGCTGTTTCTCAAATAGAGTAAAAGATATATATATATGTTTAGACTAGATAGTTCTTTCAATAACTGAGGCAGGGTGAAGAAGAGAAGGCACTATGAAATCACTATTGATCTTACCACACCAATCTAATTTATTTGGGAAAGACTTAGGACAGCGCTGAGAAGTATGGAAAATCCATTGATAGATAGAGAAATTGATCTTTGTTAAGGACATTCCACTGGAAGAAAATTAGTTAATACTTTTTCAATGTTCCATAAAGTCCAAGAATTTAAAGCTCCAAAGGCCCATTTTTGATAATCTACTCTGACCTCCTGTATATGACATGTCATTGAACTTCTATGAATTAATTTTTGTTTCAATTACGTGTCTTCTAGAAAAATTTCTAGTCATTATATACATATTCTCACTAAAGGAAAATTCACTGGAGTCCTTGGTACATTGCTTCAATTACTTTCACTGTTAAAAATGTGTGCCTTATTCCTAGTTTGAACTGTCTACCTTTCAGTTAATGTATCTTGTTATACTTTTGTCCACTATACTGAAAAGTTCATTCACGCTGTGTGCTCAGTGCTGGAACTTACTGACAGTAACTGTGTTACTCCTCAGTCCATTCTTTTATAAAGGAAATAGATACAGCAACGAGAGTTTTCTGCTATGATCTGTTTTTCATTTCCCATAATGAGTTTCGTGGTTTTTCTCTGAATTGTTTTCCCTCTGAGCTTGTTCTAAATTCCTGAAATGTAGGAGAATGTAGATGCCATACTGTCAAGAACCCCAGGGAGATGCCTTCTGCAAGCAAGGATCTTTGGTAAGTTGCTATTGAACCATTTCTGTTACTTTCAAATTGTGCCATTAGAATCTAAGCTCCTATTCCATCTCACATCTCCCAATTCTCATTTTAAAGTATTCAATTTGAAACAGCAGAAAGACAGGAAACAATCATGACTTATTTTGTGGGCCTATTATATAGCATTGTTCTTCTGACCACCATTTGGAGTGGAAATACGGAATATTTTAATTCACAGGAGGAATCACAAATCTCAGAGAAGTCATTTGTTTAGCTCACCAAACTATTTCTAGTGTAATCAAAATGCAAATTCACTTACTTTTGATGGTTCTCACATGGCCCAAAGCTGTATTTAACTTTTTATCTTTGGTGTTACGTAGGTAGGGAATGAAGCCTTTCTTGGATCATGTACACATGAAATACATTTCACTGCTTAATCTGGCCCACATGAGAGAAGCAAAGGTGAATATTCTTGAACCTGGGCCTCCTAATAACCTCAGAATTTTTACTTTTGTTCAGTGCTATGACATCCATTGATAGCACTATATTCTACAGTTTTCTAGCAGAAAACACTTTCTGCCCCTAAAATTCACAAAGGATGCAAACTGAGGATCACAAGATAATCCATGTTTGCTTTTAATTTGGTGTCAGACATTGCTAGCATCTAAGGTACCTACTAGAGGTCTTTGGAGAAGGCACCTTCAGAAAACAGCTGGAAAGAATGATAACTTGGATTTAATTGCTCAAATGCTTGAAGAACAAGGACACACCCCATACCCACACAGTGTGTCTCCTGGTATTTTTTAATTGATGTATCCTGTCTTTCATCCACCCCACAAGCTGCGGGCATTTTTTACAAATTATCTCTACTTTGTCATCTACAGCTCCATTTTCTCGTTTTGCAGCCTGCTAAATTGGTAACAGTGTAGCAGGAAAGAAAGAGTTTCTGACTCATCTATCATGAGTCATCTAACAGTTTGGTGAGGTTTGTTTTTCTGCTATGACTCTGCACCTGGCACTTGGAGTAGTATAACATTACCTTTATGTTTCTTCTGACACTGCATTAAAACTTGTGAATTCATTGAGCACTCTGCTCAAAAATGAACAGGCCATAGAAGAAACCTTGTAACTACCCTCCGGCTTCTTTGCATTTAAGTTGCAAATGATCCAGACCTGATTTTCTTCTGCACCAATGAGCTATTTGCACTACTCTGGCAGCAAGGCTTGGCACCCCAGGAGAGCCAGGGCAACATCAGCTTTGCTCAGATGGGTCTGTTCTGGGCAAACTCTCTTTGCAGGGGCAACAACAAGCTTGAGCAGCAAAAGTCTGGGGTAGTCAGCCCAAGAGGGAACATTACAGCAGAGGCTTTATGGCTCAGTTTGCTGTGTCAGTTTGAGCAGCTCTGCTACCCACAGCTTCTGAGGTGGCCACAGTGTGCAAAATGATCCAGCCACTAGGAGACACACACCCTCTGCCAGGCCTGGAAAAGAGGTTTTCTGGGCTGTTTGATCCCACTATTGGGGCACCAGAGGGAAATTATGACAGACACAACAAAGCCTTAGGTGAGTCTTGATATTGTCAGTTGTATCTACTTGATCATTAACTACTTGGGTAATTGAGAAAGTTAAGAACAAATCAACTGGTTTGGGTTTTGGTTTTTTGTTTTTTTTTCTCCCTCGGTTCTATCATTTGTTACCTTTGCTTTTTCCATTTCTAGCTAGAAGCTTATTTAATGTGGATTACTGGACTTGACAGCCTGCCACTGTGGACATTGGATAACTGGAACAGACGGACATAACCTTGCTCTTTTGGTGTGATTGAAAGATCATTGATGTTATAGAAATATTTTCATTTTCCTCAGTGCGTTTTGTACTGAAGTCTTACACCAAGAGTCTGATAGATAGAAAACGAAAGAGAGGTAAGGTACACAGCTTTCACAGCTTTTCCTCTTTGCATAAAAATGTCACACTGGTTCAGAGCTTGGGTACATTTACCAATCACCATGGGTTTGATGTAAACCTGGGCAGGCTGCCTGAGTGCCAGCACAGGAGCTGTGCCAGCCAGGCAGTGCAGGACAGCACTACCTGAGGGGTAGGTCTGTGCAGTCTGGTAGAGCAACAATCACAGGGCTGCGGTGCTCTCGGGGCACAAAGATCCATGCAGGGCTGTATTTAGTCAAATGCATTTCTCAGTGCAAACTTGGTCAAAAGCGTGTCTTTGCATGGTGCCTCAGGACAAAGCAAGCATCTTCATCCCCTTTTTTCATGGTTTTTCTGGTTTTACTTCATTTTACGAGTCCAATGCTGATGAAATGAAAAGGTCATTCATCCATTAAATAGTTCTGTGTAATGGTAGCATTCACCATGGGTTTTTGCCTGTTTGACTGGTTGGTTGATAATGTAATTACTTTCAGCATAATAGCCAAAAATGAGCAGTCATGTGGATTGAGTTTCCAGTTTTTCACAGACTTGGTAAATGAAATAGTGATACTCAGGTAATCTCCTAATTATTGTTGCTTTGAAAGGTTGGTATTTTTGTAGATACTATCTTCTAAATTTTGTTGAGCAAGAATGACTGTATTAGGAGACTTCCTCTGGCCTATTTTCCTTTTCACACACATTACAAAGGGATATTCTGGCTACTCAGAATATCTCCCTCAGTACAGTGAGCTGTACTGCCTCCCACCTGTCAAAACAATATCACTCCATGGTGACTTACAGAAAAGCTGTAAATTGACTTTTGTTTTTGCACTGTGCTTTTCACTTTTCCCCAAACAGGAACTCCCACCTCATTTTGCATCTGCTCTTACTGTGGATGGAACCAAGCCCAGATACTGCAGGTGATCACCCACTCTCTGCTTCAGATTACTCTAACTTGAGAAGGTTTGGGAAAAGAGTTCTGAAGGACAACAACACCACTCAGTAAAGGAACAAAGACAACTCAAAAAAAAAAAAAAAAGAAAAATAAATGCATTTTAGTCCGGTTATTTATTTTGGCAGCCAAAAGCTGATTTTAATTACGCCTAATGCCTCATGAAGTGCTGTCTTACAGCCAGTTGAAACAGGCCACTGTTGAAATAATGAAGACATAGTAACATGAGATAATGCTTCTGTGCATACTCCTAAATCTGTCCTGAGCAGATCCATCTTTTTCATGCAAACTGAGGTCACTCCAGTTAAGTGCTAAATATGGCAAACCAGGTGTAGCTCTGCCATTTCTGGCTACCTCCATGAGCACAGTTCCTTTCACTGGATGCAATATGGCAGCTCAGGTGCCAATCTGCCTTGCACTGGTGAAGGAGAGACAGGAGTGTAGAGGAAGATAAAAGCACCTTTATTGGAATGAAGCCTTCTTGCAGAATGGTTTAGCAAACCCCAGCATAGGAGATGTTAATTCTGCAATCTGATAATCCACCCTGGCTGTGTGGACTAGTCAGAGTCTTGTGTTTTCAGACAGAAACATACAAAACATGCTTGCCTTCCCCAGTGGTCTGGAAGTTATTACTTAGCGGGAAATGTTTCTCTTTAAATATCACAGCTAGTCCACCCCAGACCCATTCCCTGTGAAATCAGCAGCAAAGCTCCCATTGCCTCTGGTGGGAACAGGATCAAGCACAGGACAGAGGTAATGTTTTGAATCTTCAATGATCCCAAAATGCAACATTTTATTTACATATCACAGTCCTCTTTTAAATGGCTACACACATATCTTGCCTGAAGTTGAAGCACAAGAGATCCATGACCAACAGATGATACCCAGGAGCCTCACACGTGTTGAGAGTGCTCTGCAGTTGGGTTACAATGCACTAGCAAAGGAGAAGAGTTCTCTTTGCGAAACTATTTAATTAGGAAACCAGAAATACTTCTAGAAAAGTAAAGAGTACTATAAAAATGAAATTGGAATAAGTTTTGTCTTTATACAAATAAGAACTTCAGTTCTACCCCATTCATAAATTGTATTACCAGCATTACTATTATAATAGTATTTGAATGTTTTCTTGGATTTACTTTCACAATTATTCTGGAACATGTTCTCCCTATTTTATAGACAGAAATAGTAATAGAAGATAAGGACATATTCAAGGTGACAGTAAATCCCTGACACAGGTGAGAACTGAACGCGGGTCTCCAGTGCCTCACTCTGCTTCCTCCCTCTCTAAGGCTGCTGTGCTGGGGTTCAGCAGGGGCTGTACAGAGGGCAGGGCTGGGCCCAGAAAGCTGCAGAAAGCTGCAGAGCCATGATGCTCTACGCACTGAAGTTTCCTGTGTTCCTATGTGTCCAGGCAGCAGACCAGCTCTGTGCTTGCTTTTTTTTCATTTTTTTTAGCGATGTTGTTTTCAGTACCTAAAATAGTTTCTCTGGCAATTTCTATTTCTATCATAGTGCATCTGTATGAGCAACCTCCCACAACTCTCTGCCAGCATCACATCTGTAGGCTCTGGACACTGGAAAATCAGCCAGCACTGAGGAACCTCAAGATGATGTAAAACCAACGTTTTACTTCTCTAATAGTACCTAAGTTTTACACCTGACAACAGGTCTCACTACTGTAAGATCCCATATAGAATGATTTGGAAAGGCAAGGAGCAGTGACAGAGTTGTTCTAGAAGACAGAATATGCTGTTGAAACAACAGACAAGACTATCAGAAAATCAAAGGGGAATAGAGAAATGAGAATGGGGAGTGAACAGAATTAAGCGTACTGAGTGAGCCTGAAACAAGTTTACGTAAGGCTTGACAGTGACACACTTCTTCATACTTAATGTTATGTTATTATATGGAGGGTAAATTATTACTGACTTGGGGGCATCAAAATCACATCCATCAGGCTCTAGAAGAAAGCTACTCTCTGGAAACATCACCCAAAATAACAAGTCAGTGAAACTGCCTTAGCATAGGCAAACAGGTCAATCTGCTTTGAATTTGTTAAGCAGCAATGCTTTGAAATGGCTGTGGTTGATGCTTTTAAGAGTGATTCACAGATATGCTTTAGAAGTTATGCTTGAATTGAAAAAGAAAAGGGAACTGCATATTAAATGTATTCCAAAAGAGAGAGCACACCCAAATTTAGCTTAAAGTTTTCTTTTTCAGTCATCTGGCAGCAATGGGAAGCCACGGTGGGTACAATAATCTCATGTAGCTTAAGCTGCCCAAAAAAGGAAAAGAAAAGTTAAGAAAAAGCTATGCACTGTATTTTGTCTCTAAAATATTTATAGGCAAAGCAATAATATCTAGCCATCTGCTATGTTGCATCTGATAGCTCCTCCAGGTAAATAAAATATTTGTTCAATTAACTCAAAAAAAGTTGACTCAAACCCTTTAGCAACTCTGATTATGCACCTCTGAATTTCCTGAGATGAACATTGGCTCTTTTGCCAGGAGGCTGTAAGGAGTGCAGAATAATGAGTACATGCTACATTTTGTTAAATAAGCCTCAGAACCAGTGCTGTGGAAAGAGGAAGATGTATAAAAAAATTGTGGATGCAAGCTTATCAAAACTTGTTATTTCAGCAGCTCTCAGCATGAAGGAATGTACTTTACCACAAAAGAGATTTATACTAGGACTACTAATTTATCCTATTTTTATGGTACCTTATGCAGGTTCATAAACTGCAGTTTACACAGAATATTTAAAAAAATATTAATAGCAATGAATAAGCATAGATGTATTTGTGTCTCTGTGTGTGTGCTGTCAATTGTTTGATTTGAAAATTTCAAGAGCAGAGACCTACTAATTAATGCAGAAACCATTTCCAAACTAGTGAAATTGGAGTTCAAAATGACAGCTCAGATGAGAGAACATTAAAAGACTTTCTTTGGAGTGCCTCTTAGAGCAGAGGAGTGAGCACCAGGATTCCTCATCTGCTTTGTGGTTAAAGCATCATCCATCCACTCTCCCAGACTGCACAAGGAGGGGATGCCAACCAACCTTGCAGTAGTGGCAGCCCTCTGCTCCTCAAACAAAGCCACAAAAGTCATGATGAAGCCAATGGTCGGCATCAGGGGAAAATCAAGCAACTCCAGTCTGCCAGACAGATAACAATACCAGGGGAAGATGTGGAAAGCATTGCTAAAATGGTTGGGAATGCTCAAAGTGAAGAAACTGGGTAATTATTGACATAAGGCTTAATTGTCCTGTCATGCTGGTATTATGACAGCATAACTCTGCTGACTATGAAAGAGTTGCTTCTGATTCAGACCGAACTGAGCTGAGTGGGAATCATGATGAGAACCATGAGAAAGTCTGAGCTTGATGCTGAGCTTGGTACATCTCCGTGTATCTGAGTCATGAACTGGCATGAGAATTTGGACTTGAGGATCCTTGACTCTTCCTCACCCACTCTTCTGACTAGACAAACAAACCCAGTACTCAAACTGCTCTCTGCAGCAGGACCAGCCGAACGCTTTCTGAGAATATTTGTGATAGAAGTCACAAATTTTCTTTTTATATTTAAGTCTGCCAATTTTCTTTATTTTCTGTAGCACAGAACTAAGGCCAAAGCCAGTCAGTTTCTTCATCTGTTTCCTCGCTCTCAGTGCCTCCCTTGTACCAACACCAGTGTTGGGCAAGCATGTGCAAGTGACCCAGCAGATAGTATTTTCAGGTGAGGCACTTTTCAGCTCCATCTGTTCTCCCATCTGACTCATCATAAATCATATCAATGCTCATGTCACCACAAAAGAGGCAGCAGCAGGCACAGGTGGTTAGTGAGGGTTACGAGATGGAACATGACCCTATGACAGCACAAATGGCAGCACAGTTTATTTTGGATTAAAGCAACCATTTAAAGCAACATGTTTAGTAAAATGCAAACTTTTTGCGTTGTTTGGTTTTTGTTTTTTTAAATTAGCTTTTGAGAGAATGTTTATGGCTATAGTTTTGCTAGTGTTCTAGAGACATGGAGAAATTCTGGCTTTTGGAAGTTCCATGGCAAGGGCATTTCTTCCTCTCCCCTCCAGGACTGCTACTTGCATTGAGCAGCAATAATACATACCAATTCATAAAGTTAGTCAGCCAGAAAGTGCCAAATTCTATACCTACTGCAAAAATCTGAACTGATTCCTGTATTTTATAAAGGAGTTTCCTGCAGGAATTTAATATTAACTATTCTAGTCCTCCTTGTCTCTCAATCAACACCAGACATTAAGTAACACCTATACCAAATGCAGTTTCAACTGAAAATTAGCGTGCACTGAATGTGTCACATATAAAGACAACTAAGATTTTAATTTGGGCTTTAAAAAGGCAGAAATCCTATTATCTTGGCATTGCAGGCACATCCGGAGGCAAATAACCCAAGGATTTCCAAGAGCCAGCTCTTATCTAGACGACATGAAATGGAAGTGTTAATAGCACCAATGTACAGGTGCCAGTGTCACTGCAATAATTGCACTACAAGTCAGAGACTGACACTTCCATAAAAGATAGTGTCAAAACAGTAGAAATCAGGGCTGTGAAATTTTCTTTACTCACAAGAAAGGTCTAAAACAGGTATTCAGATGTTCAGATGGAATTTGCAACTACATTTAAGATAACAATTAAAACTGACCTCTTTTCACTGAAAAAAAAGGCATGGAATTGTCATGTCATCATCAACATGACAGAAATAAAGGAAGTGCAGTAGGCTTATCCAGGTGAGAGGCACTCATGGGCTGTGAGACCCCAGTTCTAATGGAGGGAAGGCTCTTTCTTACTATGGAATAGAGATATTTCCAGTGTTTCAGGCAGAGTTACTTGGAGACCAACATTTTTTGTACTAAAAAAGTAAAATAAATGTATCAGTGGTTGCAAAAGAGAAACATTCACATACCTATGCAAAAAATGCAATTTTATCAAAATGGTGTCTGTAACTCTAAGGAGATACTCTTTGATTGTTTCCTTTTTTTTTGTTTGTTTATTTTCCTTTTTTAACCTTTGTTGCTCTTATTTTCTCTGATCAGAATTGACCAGAATGCTTAGGACTTAAGTCTGCCATCAGTAGGTCTTTAATGAAGAACTTTTAGTTTATTTTGTGTGACAGCAAGTAAATTGATTACTCTCTACCTAAAATAAGTAGGCAGAAATTAGGATCTTAGCTTAACTTGAAGTCAGAAGTAATTATCTGTGATTATCTGACCTCAAGGCAAAATGGACATGATGGACTAAGACAGATGATTTGTCTGATCATTTCCCTTGGCCTTTGATGCAAATGTTGATTTCTGTATGAGAGTCTTTTGGATTCAAAGGTTTCATCTCTGCAAATTGGAATTCATAAACAATTAATTTTCTTCAATATAGAGAAATAAATCATGGGGCAGATGGGATCATCATACGTGAGCAAGAGATAAAAAAGTGGACATGTTCTAACTCTGCAAACACAGCTGCTGAGAGCAGAGGGATTAACTTTACATTGCCTGCTCAGTTCTCCTCTCTGGGGTGGCAAGCTGTCCATCACAGTGTTACAAGAGATCATGGGCATGGAGTACAAGCCCAGGGAGCACTTCATAAGGGCAAATTTTGTGTCTGTAGTCTGGTAATTGTGCTGTTCACACAGAGTTGCCAAGAGATGTCATGATGAGGCAAGCAGATTTTGAGCAGATGAGGAAGCAACTTGTGAGAAAAAGGAGAAAGAGGGTGGGAAACAGGAAAATAAAGGTGGACAGTGGGAGAGATAGGTTGAACAGAGGCCATTTGCATCTCAGCACAGTAGAGCATGATGAAATCAGGGAGTCCCTGGCATCAGTTCAACATCCACATGGTCATGGCCTCATGCCCGCCTTTGCTTCCCCCCTGCATCTGCTGGTGACTAAGGGCTTCTTTCTTAATGGCCTTTTATTCCACCCTTGGTTCCTTGAGTTATGAAGGCTGAAGACATATAGCAGTTACAGACCAAGTCCTTAGTGTAAAAGCACTGACTTCTGGTATGTTGTAGAAGCAGGCAATACCCCAGCCAGGGAAAAAAACTCTGACTCCATGATTCAAAATGCTGAACAGCTACTTTAGTAAAACTATACTATATGGCATTAATACTATAATTATACTAAAAAGATACTATACTAAAAGAACACTAAAGAAAAACCCGTGACTGTCTGAGACAGCCAGGACACAACTTTGAGTGATTTGCTAATCACTCAAAACAACTTTCACCCGTGTCCAATTAACAAATTATTTTAGGTAAACAATTTCCATAACACATTCCACATGTGCAAAACAACAGGCGCAGTGAATAGAGATAAGAATTGTTTTCTCTTCTTCTCTGAGGTTCTCACTGCCTTCCTCGGGAAAAATCCTGGGAGAGAGAATTATGTCTCTCTCTGTTCAGAGAATGTGAATGCCACACTGGTATGCCAGCATGAAGAACTTCTTGCCTTCAGAGCACTTTTGAAAAGTTCTTTGCAGCCAGGCATCCACCTACAAAGTCTGTTTAGGCTACAAAAACTTCAGCACATTTGCAAAGCCCCTAAGTCACTGATGCAAGTCATTAGTGTGCCACTCTATGTATATCACCTCCCAGAAACACTATCAAAATTATAAACTAAATATCTGAGAGGGGTTGCTTTCCTCATTAGTCAGGCAGATGACTTTTTTTCATGTATGTCTCTGGCTGGATGTTCAGAAAAATGCAGACAACCCTCACCCCATCACTGTTCTTTCTAGTTGAAGATCGCCTGTGAAAAAATAGCTCTCTCATTTAAGAGTCTAAAAGACTTTGAGCACTTTCAAAAATCAAGGGAATATTGTGGTAGGCTAATTCAGGGGGATTAGAACTAATGAGACATCCATTTTAATTCAAATTTCCCCTCTGCAATTAAAGGAATCAGTGCACAGAACTTTGATTAGTGCAGAAATGGGGGATGAGCAGCAGTGTGGTGTGTTTTGAAGGTAGCAAAGGCCACTCTGGCCTCTGCAGTGGGGAACAGATTGATGCTTTGTGTGAAGGTGACACCTTCAAAGGCAGCAAGTGGAGAACTGCAAGTGTAAGTCCTCACTCCCCTGACCTGGCTCTGTTACTGCACTGGTGAAATAGGATTTATTTCTGGATGTATTTCCAAAATAAGAAGTTGCTCTTATATTTTAATATATATTAGAAAAGAAAGCTGTGAATGGAAAAAACTCCCTAATGTGCCCCCACACTGCAAATGGCCACTGGATTAGCTTTCAAGGATGCAATTAAATTTCAGCTCAATCATTCTTATAGCCAAAAATTCAGTCCTAAGGTTTATTTGAATTTAATATTTTTTGCCAGCCCTGAATATTACACTATGTAATTCTGAAGATTAAAAAAAAACAAACCTGCTGCAAATCCTAAGTTCAGTTTCAAAATAAGGAAAAAACCCACAAGTAGTAGGGATTTTCATAGCAGTGCAAACAGATATTCT
This sequence comes from Passer montanus, assembly GCF_014805655.1. Taxonomy (NCBI): domain Eukaryota; kingdom Metazoa; phylum Chordata; class Aves; order Passeriformes; family Passeridae; genus Passer; species Passer montanus. The sequence continues at coordinate 8,516,850 of NW_024366591.1, forward strand.
GTTATTCAGTATATTTATATTTGGGATTGTCTATGGATTTTACATATCTTAGCACTTCATAGGGATTAATCAATTTTTCTTTACTAAACCAAGTGATGGGCCTGTATATTCTGATTATCCCGTACAGCAGTTTCTGCCTTCCTTCTCATTTGTTGTTTGCTGCACCTCAGTCAATGCATGATTTCAGCAGGTTCTAATTGCAATGAACAAGTTAACCCTCTGTCAACACTCCTGTGAGACAGGGCAGAGTTCCTACATACAGTCACAGCGACACTGACAACTTCAACATCAGAGGGACCATCTGTGGCCAAGGCAAAAAAGCTACTTTGTCTCTCTGGAGACTCACTGGATCTTGGTCCAGTGTTTTATCCACAGAACTTTGCTACCCCAGTAAATATTCACCACAGCAACGAAGTGTGGAAAGAAAACAGTGTAAATCAGCCTCCCTGTGCTGACTGTACCAGCAACTCTCAGTCAAAGGAGAATGGTATGGATGACCACACGGGCTTACAGATTCTTTTATCCAGTGTCACAGCCCCAAAGCAATGAATCTTGGTGTATTTTTACTGCTGCATGCCCACATGAAACTCTGCCCTAAATAAACTGGTAGTGTCAATCCAATACTAAGTAGAGAAGTGGTCAAGATGCAGAAACTGCTGTCACAACTGATGCTCCCTGTTACTGTCAAATGACCCCTTAAGAGGATGGGGTGCATAGATAATTGGAAAGTGGAGATCAAAACCAAAGTGCCAGGATGGAGCATAGAAGCCTGCACCTATGTGGCCAGTGGCCAGCTTTCTGTGCATAAATAAAAGATCACTATCCTAGATTAGGAAGCTCAAGCATGAAGTTCACCCCAGCAGAAGGAAAATTGAAGAAATAAAATAAACAAACCAAAGACAGCAAGTCAAAGCCAGTGAGCAACAAAGCTGAGTGAGGTTCCCAAGAGAACTGCATGCAATGATAGTTATTAATTTATTAATTAACAATGCATTAATTTATTAAAAATCATTAGTAAACAAATATTCTTTTATTCATAGAATGCTGGTGTCAAGACTTCTGTATAGAAAATACCCCACTGATTTGCACACAGATGAACAGTCCCCATTTTGTCTTCCTCCAAGTAGACTATCCCAAACCTGGGTATAAATCTTGAGCCCTCCACCACTTTTCCCTCTGAGATGCATGCTTTGATTTCTCATGCCCGTGCTATTTTATGGTCTCTGCCTTTCCTTCCTTCTAAGCTTTGGCTTTTTTCAAGTAATGTAAAAGAGGTATCATCTACAGAAGAAAAATCTTTAGCTGTCCCATTAATTCCAAACCATTCCAAATGGTTAGTAATAGTTAAATTAGGGCGAGACTCACTGACCTCAAAAAAGTTATCACTTATACCAGTTAAAAAGCAGTCCTGTTTCTAGACTATCAAATAGTTTCCAAATCAACGTGTTATTTAACATTTCTTACCTCAGTTCAAGTATTTGATCTACTCTGTTGTGGCCTGAAGGATTGCAGCAGTCAAATATTTATTATGATTTTCATACAGCAGTGACCAAGGGCCTCCACCATAATCAGAATCCTACTATTTTTAGTGTTTTTAAATGTACAAGAAAAGGAAATGGGTCAGGAAAAGCTTACAATCAAATGAGTAGGCAACACCATTGGGCTTGCTCAAACAAGGAAACTGGGAAGCTTACCAATATTTCATGCTGAGTTGGAAACACCATTCCAGTTGGTAAAATGGAATGGAGTAGGAAAATTTGCCAGCTCTTTTAAGGAATCATATGCACTTACCCAAAAAGCATAACTTTACATCCCAACTCAACTTATTGAGTGGGAAACTCATGTGTAGACAAAAAATAAATAGGGTCTTTGTTCTCCCTAGAATTATCCATTAAGTTTCTTATGAAAAATGCTATAGCAAAATGGTTGTAGCTCCAGATAAGAACTCTTACTGGTGTGAAATATGAGAAACCTTTAAAACGCAAGTATTTGGATGAGAGACACAGAGGTTAAGGAAGTTGGCCTATTGTCTGCCAGCTTCCCCTGGCATGGTCAAAGTACCCACTGATATACAGGCCAGTACACATTGACCCTGTTTTTAAAGGTGTAAGTTAGAAGGTGCAGACAGTATCAAGAAAATCTTGCACAAAATGGTAATTCTTTTTCAGGTACTTTTCCCTGGATTCTAGGATCATCAGATACCTCTGTAGTATAGCCTCATGACACAATAAAGCAAGCAGCTGATTTTCCTATACTTAATTTTGCATAATATGTAGCTTGATTTCTATACAGGGAAAACAAGACCATTAGGAATAAAAATAATTGAGCAGAAGGGCAACAAAGAGTAATGACATAAACTCACCTGATAGAGTGATTTTCTTCTCTTTACAATCCTCACCACTTGCATGAGATTTATGAACTTGAGGATAAAATAAAACCAAGGGTGCAAAGAGACAGGCTACTGAAGAGAAGAGGAAGAAGACTTAATCTTACTCTTTGCAACAAATGGCACAAAATCAATGATCTTATGTGTTATTTTTCATTTTCATATGGATTTGCATTATTGCATCCTCATTATCACCTTCAGGGAAAACAGTAGCGCAGTGTGGTTACAACAAAGGCTTTGCACAATTTGTTTCAAGAGTTTCTTCATAACAGTAGATAAAACTACCTTCTACTTACTGCTGGCAACAATCTGAAATTACCTGTGATGCAGTATTTTATACATATTAGTGTTTGGTAGGTTTGGGGTCTGAGTGCTTTGTTCCACAGTCTGCTTAAAGGTGAGTAAGTCGTGTCTAAATCAATGAGACATAGGTTCATCAGGTAATTTCAATATATGCCTATCTTTAAGTTATATACCTGATTTAAACTGGGACCTCTTGAAAGCATTTCTCCTGTCACCTGCTAGCTAGAAAAGATTCAGCAGAAGGACTGGAAAAATTTTAGGGAATTTTCTGTTCACAGCAGATGAACATTATCACCTCACTCAATTGCAGGGTTAAAGAAGGGTCTTGAGACAAGAGGTGCAGGGGTAACATTCACCTCCTTTAGAGGATTGCAGTGTAGACAGGTACACCTCAACTATCCCCCAGCATCTCTCCCAGCTAATGGATAAACAGGCTTTTGTAAGTGCAGCCCTGAACAGTCTCATCCTAAGACAGATGGTAGGACAGAGAAGATCAGTGATGACCCTTAGGCCCCTCTTTCACTCCGTTTACGAATTAGGTTATCCCAAAGGCAGCCACCTACACCACAGCTGTCTAACATTAGGTGAGATTAGATCCTCTCTTTCTCCCAGGAGGAAACTCTTACAAAAAGGCCTGGAATCACATTTGTATTTTTCTTGAAATAGTTTCAGATCCTACTTTTGCCTCTAGTCATCCACTGATTAGGATCCTCCTTCCTGATCCTATGCCATTAAAGATCCCAAAATGTGAGCATGACACTGACAACGAGTACTTGCCCATGCTTTCTTTTATAAAAGTGACACTACAAACTGCAGCAGCTGAGACCAGATGTGTCCTCAGGGTTCAGTCAGAAATTCTGCAGCTGCAAGAGAACTTGGTAAAACATTTAGAAACAAAATGTCTGTCAAATCCAATGAAGTGCAGCATTACTTGTCTGGATCTGTATTCTTCAGTAGCAAAAATACAACCCTGCCAATAAGTAAATAAACAAATAAATGACAAATTGATTCCTATGTGTGACTTATTCCTACTTAAATTCAAAGCAGTTATAGAAATGTCTGTTGCATTTTGAGTACATTGTACCCTGGAGATTCAATTTGGCCAAACAGCACACTTTCCTTCTGAGATGTGAGTCACATCCCAGGTGAAGTAACGCTTAATCTAGAGCTGAAAGGAAACTAAAACCCAGCTTTTGTGGGGTTCAGTGCTACTTTTAAAATACATAGTTATCAACCTGGAAGCTAAAAATCTGGCTGGCCAAAGACTTCTTAACTGTAAGCTGGGCATCTGTGTCCAGAGATGTCAATAGGATTGCGCACAATGCCTGATGCTAATTGGGGTATGAGTCTTGTCAGATTGGTTCTTAGACAGTCAACCCCACAAAGTTCTAGGCATTCCGCCCCTAGTCTAAAATCAAGAGAACTATTTATGTCATCTACTCTTTTCACTTAAAGAACCAATAAATAAATAAAAAAACCCTGTTATTCAAGGTATAGAATGATATGCTGTGTAGTCAAAGAGTAGCTTAGAGCCCATTCTTTATATGATAAATTTTCCTCCCACAGAATTAAAACTGGACTGTATGAAACTCAGGTGAATAAATGAGATGAGTTGCTAGTAAAATGAACCATGTTCAACAATGGGTTTTTTCCCCAGAAAAAAGTATTAAGCAAGGGAATTGCATCAAGAATGCGTATTTCAAAAAACACACTCTGGTATTCTTTCTGTATTGACTGAAATTACCATTCTATTCAGCACTCTGATAAGTGTTTTATGCCATAGCTGAACCAACTTTGTTAAAGTAAAGGCTTTTTTACAGGCAACTTATTTTTCTCCTGCCTTGGTGGGAATACTAATTTACATCCTGCCAATTCTAACATAACTCAGCAGCTTCATCATGTGCAAAATACATGATAATACACAGGTGTACAGCTCTATGGCTGGTGACTGTGTTTTAAAAAAAAGAGGTCAAATGCGGTCATGGGAATTTCCTTTAAAACTATATAAGGCATCAGCCATATGCAGTCTTTTGTGACAATTTTGTGCTATATCAGAATTTTTCCCATGTCTAAAAAAGCCTACAGAGAGCAGGAAACATCATGTTCTTTTAGTGCTGAGTGTGATGTTACTAGCAATTTGGTGAATTAAGGCTGATTTGTCAGTTGTATCTAATTTCAACAGCTATTCCCTCATTCTAAATCTGGAGCTGGCACTTCCTACAAACTGCAAGTATCCTCAGATCCCCTTTGCATTCTTAGAGCTATCAAGAGTGGGATTCACCAGACCTTAAGGCATCTGTCAACATACATTTACAACTGAGCTAAGCCAAGCTAGGATCTCTTCATAAGCTTTGGAGAGAAATGGATAGTTTTAGGGAATGAGTCATCCAAGCAGTTTTGGATCCATGAAAGGAAAACAGTTCTTTGACTTTAAAGAGAAGTTGAGGTTACTAACTCAGAGATGCCTAATCAGAGAAGCTCCTTCCTAGCATAATTTATGAACTACAGCTATTGATTTCTCATAGCCCACCACAAGTTGAGATTGATTTACCAGAAGATGGAATTTACTTTCCTACAGACACGTGTAAAGTGACGTAGATTTAAAGATGACAAGCATCCAATCTATATGACCAATGGCAAACTAGACTAATCCCTGGCCAATACAGGGGAAGTGCTGGCAAATCCAATCAAAGTAACTAAAAAAAAGCTATAAAAAAAGGTCAGAAAAGGCTTTTATTTTACTGCCTACTATTTCTCCCTCTCCTAGTTTCAAGATCCCCCAACATGACTTTCAGGCCCTGCTTCTTCATCTTCTGATAAAGCTGAAATTCACATAAGGTTCAAATGTACTTTTGCCAAATACCCTCAGCCTCAGCAAGAAATGGCTGTCAGAAAATGGCAGTACTTGCAGAAATTAGAAATGTTCAGGTGACACCAGAAATCAAAAGGAGCACAAGAAAGGGTTTCTGCCTTCACTGCTTCTTGTGTGCATAGCTAACCTTCACTGAACAACTGTGTTCCTAAAGAAAAGTGAGATTTCAAACTGAATGTTCTTCTGGGCTTTTGTCAGTAGCTATTTCACTTTTTGATATCTCCTTTTTGACAAGGGGAATGTCAGAAATTGTATGCATAGAAAGATTCTGGAAGAAACACCCAAAGGCAACAATAGGATTACTCCAGGATCCCAACATTGGTTGTTGAACTAATGAAAAAACATAAATTCTTTATATAAGTGTCCAATGATGCAACCACCCTGCTCGGTCACGTATCATTCAGAATCACTGCCAAAGGCAATCAGGCCAAATACACTGTAAATGTATTTCACAGAAAGAAAAAGAATTTAAAATAGTTAATAAAACAAACAACCTAACTGCTGTGTGATGGAGACTGACCTCAAAAGACACTTGATTCTGAAGTCAAGGGGAGACCTGACAGGTAATAAGAAATAATCAATAACTTGGCAATAATAGAGTTTCTGCACATATCACTGGAGGAACCCACGAACACATCCAAAAGACTGGCCCCAAAGAACCAGCTGCTGTGCAAAAAATACTCAATTTCTTCTACCCAAAGGTATGGATGCATTTCCCATTTGCATTTCAATTAATTCCCCTGCATGTTCACATATGAAACACAAGGCACAGCAACTATTTTTGCAGATTTTATTTCCTAAGGTCGTTCTCTAAAAGCCATCTTTCTTTTCCTCTACATTTATCATCATTTGCCTGCAGGGAATCCGAGACCAAGGCAAGTACATCTCTATGTACTCTAAGCGTGGCTGGCCCTTTTTGCTCTAGTGAGTGAGCAATAAGAAAAAGAAAAGAAAGAAATAAAAATAACCTGAAAAGCATCCAAATTATCAAGCCAGCAAGGACTTTCAGACTGGGACAAACATACTTCTTGTTTGCACAAAGGCATACACGAAGGAGTGCTGCCAGTGCTGTGTGGCTTTATTCCAAACTTACATCACTGTAAAATGAGAGCAAATTCTGGTGCCCAAAAAAAAGTTGAACAAAAGTGAAGAAAGCCTGAAGCTCATGTAATGTGCTGGATTGATAGAGTACTGCACTTCAGAGGCAATGTACCAAAGTGTACCAATAATAATCAACCATCAGGAGGGAATATCCATCAACTTCAAGCTTTTAAGGCCTTGAACTGTATGACTCAGTGATGCACCACAGCTCCATTTAGTTCAGTGAAATTGCACTGACTTGTGCCATCTTGCAGGTCTGGCCTTTTCTCTTTTATTGCTGATTCCTAAATCAAGGCAGTGAAATCAGCCAAATTCCTAAGGGCAAGCAGGTTTCATATTTATCACTGGCTTCTGAATATGGTTTTAACTGTTTTTTCAAACCTTCTTGCTGTTTGGTTGGCAAGAATCAGTATGCCTTACTCCTCAGAACAGGCTTGCCCTATACATGGTGGCAATTTCCATTACAGACTTGTACAAGTGGATGTAGAGATATGCTCCTTTATCATACCCCAGTGGAGGCAAACATGCAGGTACCAGCACCCAGTCTTCAAACCACGGTCTGCCAAGGCCTTTGGGCACAGATCAATGACTGCCACCCACAGCTCAGGCACCACAGCACACTGAACTGCACTGACTCCTGCCAGTAAAGGACAAAATGCACTGTCCCATACACCACAGTGACTACAGACAGTACAATGAAAAAGGCAAGTATCCTTCAGACAAGCATCTTTGCTCTCCCAGTTTAGCTCAATACACAGTCTTCCCAAGTACAAAAAGTACCTGAAAATGACCAACAGCCATTGAAAGTCAGGACGAAACAAAGATCCAAAATATTCCTCACTATACATTAAAGTACACATTACTGCTACAGGATTGCTTAAGGAACAAATCACCAAACCATCCTGAATTCTTCTTCAGTGAAGCTTTTGAATAGGGCACAGAAATAGTTTTGAGTTGTGCCTGTCCTTGAGAGAACGGGATAACAGATTGTGAGTCTGCAGGTAACTCCTTAGGGGGATATCTGGGGGTGAGAACACCAAGCTGCTGTCAGTGCATCCCATTACTGGGACTGGCAGCTTCAGGACAAACACTTGTTTATATAACCAGATGTAAAAGTATGACTTTCAAGATTAATTTTCTTAGCATGACTCTCAGCTTGCCATCTTAGTAATAGGGTGGCTCTGTATGAACCCAGCTTTGGAAGCACCTACCCTGGAATTATTTTCACTAGGATGATTTGTTAGAGTAATCATTCAGAGACACACAGGTGCTGCTTTGACATCATGATAAGTGAAAATCTCAGGCAAGCTAAGGCAAAGTAGTGACAATCCTATCAATAGGGATTCAAAAGCAGCTTTGAGATTCCAGTTTCAGAGTCAGGTGTGGCTGGAGACATTGCAATGGTAATATGTTTCATATTGGAGGATGAGCTGCAGTCCAGTGACTCATACTGAGAGTATCTGCACTACTATTTTTCTAGCAGGTAATGCTGATAGTTTGTGGGGGAAAATGGCCTTATTGCAAAGGAGTAAAGTAATGGTACAATAGTAATAATAATTTACTCTGCAAAGTGCCTCTTATTGTGAAGAATCACTCAACAGATTATATATGTGTATATATGGGGATCAATCAGTCCCCTCTGCAGGGGACTTGGCAACCATTCTGCACCAGCAATGCTGCACAGAAGCATTTTAGAGGAGAAGTGAAGAACAGCTTCTCCAAATACACACATAAAAAGAGGATGTTGTGCAGAAAAAAAACACCAACACATTTATCAACATCTGTATCTTCAAACAGGAAGCTCTCTTATCTTCTTTCCTAATTCCAGGGCAATACCAGAACAAGGCTTTGTGTGAGCTTTAAAAAACACAGAGGACATGACAAAGAACCTGAGGCACAAAGGAAAACAATAACTACATGCCCGTTAGAGAGCATGCCTACCCACATTGTTACATTCAGTCTCATCCCCATGGAACTGCAACCCACAGAGCCAACCAAAAAGCCTTGCCTTGACAAAACATGAAGGTGTTGCAGTTTACCCCCTGCTTAGAGGACCCTGTTAGATCAGACCACTAAACAAAGAGGGAACCCCATGTGTGAAAATGTGCCTTCCACCTACACAAGAGCAGACACCACCCCTCCCTCCCACACTTCCCCCTGGTGCTCAGCAGTGCTGGGCCTCACACGGCCATAAAGGGGCATAGCTTCAGCTCCTTCAGCAGGAGATAGGGCAAATCCTCTGAACTTAGTGATTTCAGCCCAAGTTAGGCCAGCTGAGAACATCATGTCTCAGCTGTCACCCACCACCAAGGCAGGAGCCCAAGCAGGCAAGGGTCTCCTCACCCCACACAGCCATGGTGCAGCCCCTGGCCTGCCCAGCAGTGCTCTCTCTTCAGCTGGAGCCACTCCTATGGGGAGTCCTGCACTCTCTCATGAGGTGCCCAGGCTCCTACATCCCTGAGAGAAAACTTGAGCTTTAGGACTGCTAAGTGAAAGGGGGTGAGCCCAACTTCCTTCCCACCTCAACAAACACCCCACTCCCTCCTCCTCTCTCTCATTAGTGATCATCTGGCTGCAGGGCAAACAAGGGAACAGACAGATCCAGAATAAAATAAAATAAAATAAAATAAAATAAAATAAAATAAAATAAAATAAAATAAAATAAAATAAAATAAAATAAAATAAAATAAAATAAAATTCTCAACTCCTTTAGCTCCCCAACTCAATTCACAGTGCATGGGTACTTATGCTGACACAGCACAGCCTCGGTCACCACACCCTCTGCTTTGCAGCAGATGAGCAAATCCACCAACTCTTGGTTCAATTCTTAGTCACACCTGAGGAACCTGTGAGGATACCACAAATGGGTGCAAATTGCCACCCAGATAGTGGTAGGAGTGCCTCAAGGAAGGGTTATATTTTCTAGGCAAACTGCTTTCTTCTTTTCACTATAAAGGTTCAAATAATTGTGCTTATTAACTCTGTGTAAGGTGGTACATGAACACTTTGCTGTGCTGGCTGCCTTTCAAATCACAAAAGGGCCAGGAAACAAGTCCCATACAATTTAAAAGTTGGTCTATTCCTGACCATTACAAGTAGGCTTTAATATAAGAATTGCTGTGGTTAATGTATATAGGCAACCTAAAACATAGGAAAAAAAGCCAGTTGGTATCTCAAGAAAATGCCAGCCAAGCAAACAATAGACACCCAGTGTGGGCATTCAAAGACAACCAACAGTGACCTAATTGTTCTCCTGTCAAAGTCTGTGGGGGGTTTTGCTATTGATTTCCAATATAGCTACCGTTTGCATAGGCTGGAATTTAACAGTGGGGAAAAGACCTTTCCTTCACCTTCAGTTTTACAGATTGCCTCTTCCTGTTCATAACTGTGGAGTGCTTTTTTCATGTCAGCTCAAGAACTTTTTAATATAGAAAAGTCATAAATATTCAACCATATCAAATTTTCTCTTGGTTCAGTTTGGAAGCTGGAAGCAAGGCAGGAAAACCAGTATCATAGAAAAAAATCAGCGAACATTTCAAAGTCCCTCTGCAGAAAACCACATGTACTGTCTGATATGTATTCTTTACGAAGTGCTGCAAGAAATTTTAATCTGGGAAGATATGAGATGGATTCGTGAAATGTCTGGTTTTGGGGCTGAAAGAATAGGTAGGAGCCTAGACTGTGATGCTATAGCAGTCTAGGAACCATTGACACCAAAATCCCATCAGATTACCAGCACAGTTTTATGTCCAACACACTTCCACTTATGTATATGGGGCATCACACTCCCAAATCTCCCAGGAAAGCACATTATATATTTGTATAGCAGTACAAAAAACTGTCAGCCATGGTGGGATTTTTAATTTGTTCCCTGCTGATAGGAATGCCATGCTGGGTGGCACATGAAAGAATTCCACTACAACAAGTAAGGGCAAAGCCAACATTCCTCAGAAGGACACGGTGAACAAATGAACATGTGGCTATGGTATTTTGCCACCTCTCTGTACAGTACAGCTATCCACCCACCCAGGAGATAATTCTCAGATACTATTTAGAATATGTCAACAAATGCATGTTTATGTAAAAATGTTAATTGTGACCATGTAAAGGTAATCAAGATGATATTAATGATCCCCTCTGCTCTTGCTTGACTTTGTTTTCATTTGTTTCATTGAGTTGCCTCACTGTGAGTTGCAGGGTGGCTGAGGCTTAAAAGCACGCATGATGGATCTCTCAGACTGAGCTACCCAGCACCTTTGTAGCGAAGGTCACGTCTGAAACCATTCCCTTACTTGTAATCACGTCAGAGTCAATAAATGTTCATATCGGAATACCAAATGTAGCAGTGCTGGTGGTTTAGATTAAGGAGGGAGGAACATAGGTCAGGCAAAGAGATTGCTCTATTGGTTTTCTCTGTCACAGAATCTTTGATCAATACAACTAGCATCTCTCATCACCTGTCCCACCACGTGAGAATATCCCACCTATCTCAGCAGAATAGCTTGCACAAAGTCTCTTATAAAAAGAAATAAGTATGATAACTCTCTTGGTATTATTACAGAACCTTGAAATGGGATATACTCAGGTCTTTCTTCAAGGTGAGACCTGATCTTTTCAGCCATGAATTTGCAAAGCTAACAAAACAACTGAGACATGTTCATGAGGCTGTTTCCAATGTCACCAGGACAGATCATAAATTTCATTGCATCTGAGAAAACCAGGAGATAAGCTCTAGGCTAAATTGCAAAGTCAGCGTAGTCAGCTCAAGGCTGAGCCCTAATGCTTCTGACACTCCTGCACATATGTTGAAGCACACGTAGTTCGCCTCTAGCTTTCAAAATTGGCACTTAAGTAGCTAAAATCTGTGCTCCTCTGGGTCTCAAATAAATTTTACTGAGTGGAAAATAGAGTATGTAAATTATTAGTCCCAAGATTTGGGTAATTAGAGGTTTAGCCAATTTATATCAGCAATTGCAACAACAAACAGAATGCTTCAGCATGCCTTTCACATCTTTCTGGACCAATTGGTACTTAACAACAGTAAAATTCAAGGTTCACTGCTGACAAGCCAGTCCTTTCAACTGACAGCCACAGCTTGTGAACTGCCTTCTGTGATTTTTCTGCCAATGTTGTGCACAGGTTGCTTGAAATCTCACCTTTGTGAGAAATTGGGGAAAATGAGGAACTCATAACTTACTGAGTATTCTCAGACTAATTTTTTTTCCAAAGCAACATCTGCTTTTAAGTGGTTCTCATCACCCATTCAGAGCAGTCACCAGAGGGATGGGTTCACTGTGGCAAAACAATAACAATTTTGGAAACATTTTCAGTACATTCCAGTAAATTTGGAGTACTCTTCTGTGTATTTTTCCTTAGCTCAGTTTGTTAAAGCTTGGTTATAATAATACCAAGGTTGTGAATTCGATCCCTGTGTAGGCCATTTACTTAAGTGTTGGACACAATAATCCTTGTGGGTCCCTTGCAACTCAGAAATTCTGTGATTCTGATTCTTGGAGTAAAAGAGTAAGCTGAGTCTAAAATTCCAGCACTGTGCAGTCAGTGTCTGTATGCACGCTGGGTGTACCAAACCTATAGCAAATGTTGTTGTGGCAAAGCTGAACTCTTCAGTGCCACACACCTTACAGAGGTATTCATACCAAGGAAAACTTGTGATAATTATTCTCTTACTTTATAACATCATACAGGATCCCTTCTGTGCTGGTAGAAATACCAACATAAAATACAGAGCAGTAGCAATCCAGACCAGTTGCTGTGATGGCTGTTCACCTGAGCTCCAAACATAGCTCACCTTGACTGCACACATCTCTGCTATTAATTGTTATTTACTCAAAAGAGAGTCCATTCACCTCAAAGCTTGGGAAGTCCTGGGAACATGGACCAGTGTTCATTCTTCCATGCTAGCAAAGACACCAATGACATCTGAAACTGTCTTCAGCTACCTTCAAAAATTACACCTCATCAGGATTTGCATCCGTCCTCTCCCATTACTGATGTATTTTGATTTGTTATGCTCTTCAGAAAGTTCTACCCACCAGCTCCATGAAGTTTGGTTAAGCAATTCTAGCCCATGAAATAGACAATTGAACACCATGGAAATTTGCTATTTTCTGCCATGTTTGTAAGAGCTGCATTTAGGGGGAACAAGAAAGGGAAAGAGGAGCAAAGAAAGAAATTAGAAATCCTAATTGATTCACAAACCAAAAGGATCAAGAATGCTTTGGATTATTTATCCACAGTTAACGATTTATCCAGCCCTAATTACAGCCACTAGAACATTTTCCTTACTGCAATATTAATTATATTTCTTTCATGGCTGCTATTTATATAAGCAGAAGATGAAATATGCAATTAGGTGATCAGATGCCACAGTGGTGTCACTGATAATTTTTTTCCACAATAGTTATTATCCTCTTAAAACAATATAGTAAATGTTGGGTGTAATTGCTGCCCATCATTTACCACAGAGTTCAGAGAGTTCTGGAACAGCCCTAATGGAGCCGGCAAGTGGGTCCAAGGCATCCCCTGTCCCAAGAGAAAGCCCAGGTCTCCCAAAACAAATGCTTTCTTTAATTGCAAAGGCTTGAATATCAATTACTGACATGAAAAGAAATAGAGAAGCTGAGGGACAAGGCTGCCAATAAACACCAGATCAGAGTCAGGACAACACAAGGTGCACAGTCCTAAAAAAAACTAAAACAAAGAAGGTTCTGCACTGACATGCTGATGGAAAGGGGCTCAACACCACAGGCAAGGGCTCCAACCAGCTGGAATCCCTCTGCCATCAGAAAACCAGGACTCTGGCTTGACAGAGAAGAAGAAATTAAAAGAAACCCTTGATTCCATCACCATTTTCTCTGGCTATGGGAGCAATCTATCATGACACTTTATATTTAGCTGAATGCTTGCGTCAGAAAGGATAAAAACAGGAAGAGCACTAATATCTTGATCTTTTATGCTGCTCCTTGTATACTGGCTTTCATAGGAGGCAACTTGCTATTTTAATTTTGTAGGCAGTAAAGCTGAAGTGAAAAAAAAAAGCTAAAGCATTACTGCATGATGCAACAGAAGAAATAATATTTCTATTATAGAAGCTACTATAAAATCTATTAAAGCAATAAGTTCTTAAAATTACTTTTTATGGCATGCTAAAAAAAGAAAAAAGAAAACAAACTAAGAGACAGCATATTCCATAAAATCTTGGAGTAAATTATCCATCTAAAAAGATACGTATTAATATTCAACAGAACATATAGTGGGATTATATCTACTTATTTCACATCTCATATGATTTCTTTCCATAAAGAAAAGAACAGAGGAGATGTGTCCCAGGGCTTCAGTTTTCTTACTTGCAAGTGTGAGAAGGAGGGGGTTGCAAACTGGTTTTTACCCCATTCTTTCATCAGAAGTCTATTTTGGTAATTTCTGTGAACCTGGCTTCTAAGGTTAGTTGACTGTTTCCACTTTCTGTGTGGAAAATGAGAATAGTACCACAGGTTCAAGGATTTCCTTTTAGAAAGAAAAGTATAAATATAAGAGGATTATCACATTTACTATTTAAAGACCCAGTGACCTGCAGGATTTCTTTGTATGAGTGCTGTTAATTGTTACACTTCTAGGAAACAGTCAAATTTAACTAACATAAAGGAAGCTGGTTTGCTTGTGTTTTGCCCTAACACAAAGAATCTAGCCAAGCCAGACATCTAGGTATTGCAAGCATGCACATTTTTGAAGGCCTAAAAAGACTGCAGAAGGTAGAATGATTTTGGTCAGAGATTTATTGCTCTGGATGGGCAGCTGTGGGGCTGAATCTCAAACTGGTGAGAGGGTGCCTTAACACTTGTCCTTTCGTAAGAAACACCATTTCACGGAGTAATCATGACCAGCCAGAATGCTGGTAAGTACATGCCACTGGTGGGACACACTTATTACCCTAGTGTAGGTCAATAAATATTTGGTGGCCAAATGTTCCTTTAAAGCTTCTCCAGAAGTTAAACTATGAAAGGGAATCCAGTGATTTGGAAGAAGTTTAATATAAGTGAAAGCTTAAATAAATTTCCACAGCATTTACATTGGCTACTCCATCCAGTTAAGATGAAACTGGTCTTGTGATGCTAAAGTGTTTACATTTACCTGATTATTTTGGCTATTTAAAATAATAAAGCATTACATTTAATAATTGACATTAAATTATTGCAATATAACCAGACTGAGATTATGAACTATTTTCAAATTATTTTTAAAGCAGGGATTTCCTTCTAAATATTTCTAAAACTTTGATTCCTATTTAGAGTGTAAGTTTTCAAATATTTGAATTTTTACTTTCTAACCAATTTTTGCTAAAGTGCCTTATGGCACTACATAATTTTCACTGGCTTTTGTCCATTTAATAAATAATTCCTACTGCTCACTCAGAGTTCATTGCTGGAAGTGTATTTCTGTAGGGAATTATTTTTTATGGCCATGACACTCTTCCTTCCAAAATTTCACTTATTGAATTCCTTTTGTTTTCTTGGCTGACTTGAGCTTGCCAAGGAGAAATATGTAGCTTAATATATTTGAGGTAGTAAGAGCCCTCATGTAGCTGATGAAGCAGCAGCGGTGGCTAAGGTTGATGGGGAGCAACAATCCCCTTAGAACATGCTCGGTGTGGCACCATGGAAATCAGAAATATTTCACTGAGTGAAGAAGACATTTTTCTTTGAACATTGTCTCCTTCAAAGCAAATGAAATGCCAGTCCCTCTCCTCAGAACCATGCACTGCTTTCTGAGGCTGAAACACATGATGGATGGCCCACATTGTTTGAGGACAAAGCTGTTTATAAATATCTCAGCTTCTGACAAAGGGTCTGATCTCACTTATAACAATTTTAGCCCAGCTTTATATTAACTTATGTGAAAGAAGATCTCTAACATATAAATCCTGGAGAGTAAAGCTTCTTCCAGAAACGTGATCTGCTTCCTGTATTTAGAAGATATTTATGCTGCCCCTGTAGCAGTCTGGAGTCTGCAGGGGTTTTTTTTCCTGAGGAAAGATTGATTTATGAAACTCTGTTCATGTTGCTATGCAGTCAGTCCCCTCTGCATTTAGGTCTTTACATTTTTACCTTCACCAGCAGGATTTATCAGCAAATCCATACAGCAAAAGGGGATCACCAGGATGTGGCTGTCACCTAATGACCTCAGGGCAGACATTTGTCATGCAAATTTCTGTACCTCATAACACAGACTGTGAACAATACCAGGTATTTTGTATCAACAATATTGATACAGTACAACCTACCTCATTTTAATCAACATAAGTAATTAATTCCCAATTCCTTCTTCCCAATTCCTGCTTCTATACCATTGCCTCCTTTCCAGGCTCAATGAGAAATATCCACAGTTTCTCAAACATGTACCAGTCAAACTGGAATCATATGTCTGAAAAACAGTGATGAAAATGAGCTGGAAGATTAGAGAAATGCTGCAGTAGGTCATCCAGAAGAATTGGCTCTGGAGGGGAAAGAAGAATCCATTAGTAACAGAATTGTTTCCACTTCAGAGCCCTCAAGGTGCAAAGCTTCAGATGTGCAAGACTTGACAGGCCTGCAGCGCTTACAACTAGGGTGTGCAGACTGGGGCATTTGGCACCAATGAAATGGTTTGTGAAGAAAATGTACCATTTCAGTCATCTGAAAAAGGGAGCTTTAGCTGTCACAGGCAGAAATTGGAGGGAGATGGCAGCTGAACAAGGGCCAGGACACTGGTAGCCAGGTCACTGAGAAGGCCAGAGTTTAGGCAGTGAGAGAGGAGTGTCTTGGTGATCAGATAGCCTGAGAAGTAATCCATCTGTAAGGAATGTCCCAAGGGAGCAGCAGTGCAGTTGGAAGAGCGGTCAGTATGGCTGAGCCAAAATACAAGACTCCTGAGGAGCCAGAAAAAAAGACAGTGAAGCCAAAGTTGAAAAGCAGAAAGCTCCACTAGGGCTAGATTTACAGAAGTAGGGAAATCTCATAAATTTCATGCCAAAGTCAGGGCTCAGCTTCTCCATGAAGGAGCCTCTGAGCAGCTGCCTACAGAATGTGAAGAGCCCATGCAAAGTTTGTCTTCTGCACCCACTCCTAGGGAAGCAGCACTGGGGTTCTGTGAGAGCCAAGGGCACAGAGACAATGCCTGATTAGTATGGGACTGATTGGTCTGGTTTCCCAGTCTGAAACTCATTTATGTTAAGCTAGTGTTTAACATTCGCCAATTAAAAAAAAAAAAAACCAACAAAACAAACAAACAAAACAAAAAAAAACCAACCAAAAAAACCCAACAACAAAAACACCAAAAAACCCAAACAAACAAAGACAAAAAAAAACCAAAAAAACCCCAACCAAACCAAAAAAACAAAACCAAAACCAAAACCAAAAGAAAACAAAAAAAGGCAGAAAATTCACACCTCAGACACAAGCAACATAATATTACTCAGCTTGCCATTTGAAATACATTGTAGGACTCAAAATACTTAGGTAAAACTCACCAATACAATCCCCATAACTAAACAGAAATGAGAACACTCATTCAAAACAAACACTTTGAAAATTAAATTGCTTTGTTATTGCAAAATATTTTCCCCTTCAGCTCATGGAGGGGTTTTTATTCCTTATTTCATTGTGATAAGAACCTGAATTTTGGTTTTGTTATTTTGGGTTGTTTTATCTTTATAATCTCTGCAGGGCCAGATTATGATATCACCATCCACACTAAAGTTCTGTTGGTTTTGTTGGTCCACAAGTAGTAAAGTTTACTTTACAAGGAACGTCTAGCTTGATCATGTTATTTCAGAAATATTAACAAAAGATTACTTTATCTAAGTCAGCTGCCTAGTGAAATAGAGCAAAGGAAAATAAAATATCTGTATTTCTACCACTGTTTCTCCAAGCCCTGGAGACAATGAATAGTTATTTTCTCTATTATTTCTTACTTTAGCAAAAGCTATCCTCATAAAACCCACCTCTATGTCTGCTTTTAAATAAAGTACACCATGTCAAGGATTACAAACTCATCTCCTGAATTGTTTTGAAGCACAACTTATATCTACTCAACAATGCTTACTTTAACACATCTTGAAAGTACTTGGAAAAATACATCCTGTCTCAGGGAAAACAAACTGCAAAAGACTAGATGTTGATTTTATCCATGTTATAAGTTAATATAATATGCATGGTAACTGTATATACAATAGGATTTCTTGCAGAAATGTGGACTTATTTTACTACAGGAAGAAAATAAGTGAGCATTATTAGAGCAGTCAATGTGAGAAACATAGACTAACAATGTGCTTGGCACTGAAATCACACTGGTGTAAAGCTGATTCACTTCTGATTCACATCAGTGGAAATTCAAACTGGTTGTGACTTTCTGGTTAATGTGATGGTAAAACTCTCTCTCTAGTCACTGATTCAAAGTGTTTCCCTCAAGGCAACTGTGACAGAGTGATGATTTCAAGAAGGCTGTTACCATTATGGCTCTGTCACTGTCCATAGAACAAAATGAGCCTCAGAAACCTGAACTATTCTTTAAACTAGTGCTACATAGAACTGGAGAAAACACTGTATGACGAAAAGAAAACAGGATAGAAGGCTTTGTATCTTTATACAACTGTTTTCTGAAAATAATAGGGAATAAACATAGGGCAGTATAAAATCGGACCTCTCCACTGGTCTATGTAATTTAGTCAGTTTTCTTAACTGTCTTTCTATCTCTTGTATTGCACACTGGTGAATCACTTCCTGCACTCTTGCTACACACTCTTTAATAATGGTGACGTAAACTACTGCTGTAAATGACAGAAAAAAAATCTTTCCTTTCTTTTGACGAAGAAATTGAAGTCTTCATGGAAAACAAAAAACTCTGATTATGTGGCACCTGCAGCTATGGCAACCTTCCAGAATGATTATCTAATAAAGTACAGAACAGTGGTAAACCTCTATTGCAGCCTGCCCAAATCAAATAGATTTTCAGCATAGAACAACACGTACCTAAAACTCTGCAAAGTGATGTGAGATTGCAGCGGTGAGCAAAATCAGAGCAATGTGTCACAAGCAATCACACATTCTGGCCAGTCTCCCAAAAGAAAAGCAGACATTTTGTCTCTCAAGAGGGCAAAAGTAATGAAAGGGCTTAATCTATTCATTCTGTTCTCAACAGCAGGGCCCAATTCTAGCATAATATCACAAATAGCATCAGTTTCATGTTGGCAATCAGTCATTCATCAGCATTTAAGCCACCATAAATTCATCAACCTGAAACACACCTGAGGGAAAACCCAAGACTGGAAAAGCAGGAATGTAGGTGAACCAGATAAAGACGCAATGACAGCTCAAGTTAGGAAAAGTCCTGGGCCCCAGTTTCAGGACTCCTCCTTTTAAACTGGTGCTACCAAAACTCATCCAAATCTTACAGGCACACACATGTAAACCAAGTAAAAATCTTAGACCCTTTCCAAGACCCCTTTCCAAAACTAAGACCTCTATATCCAAGGAAAATATGACCTCCTCAGGCCTTGTCCAGCCATAATCACTCTATGACTCCACTTCCTTTGCTATCTATTGCACCAGGATAAGCATACCTGGGAACAAGCCATAGTCCACTGCCTGTAGGCAGCACACGGCACCTCTGGCAGGGCAAGCATCCACTGCAACCTGCCAGATTCCCTGGAGATCTTTAACCAGAGCAGCAGGCACTGCCCTTGGTGCCAGGGTGCCATAGGTTGGTATAACTTTACCCTTTACTTCTGCTGATATGAGGAAGCTGTCCAAATGCTGGAGATGAAAGGGAACAAACACACTGGTATTGCAGCAGTTTCTGTCCTTAATAAGCACTTATGGGTGGCTGCACCATGGCTGCCTTTGGAGACAACTAGGTTGAGTGTCAGATATATGAAGCAGCCTAAATATTACTTTATTAGGGCTAATATCATACTTCTATATGAGACTGCAGGTCTTAACTCATAGCAGACAGATTGATCACTTACATTCCAGGAATGTACCACAACTCCTGCTCCAATATATGTCCTACAATTCCACCTTTTACAGTAACAGTTCCCATGAATGCTTTGCTACAATTAAGCTGTATGTGCTCAAGGAAGCAATGGTTTCAATTCATTAAAAACATTTCAATAACCCAAATTTCTGATTTCTTTCAAATGTTTCCTATGTAGCTGACACTAAGTGCACCGTGGCTGACTCCAATCACAAACCCAGCTGTGAGGCAGTTAGGACTGACCTCCACCTTCCTCTGCTTTCCCCTCCCCACCCAGCAAGCAGCAGGCAGCCTGGCCAGCAAACACCACCCAAGTACACTGCAGGGTGCAGCACAGTGCTGAATTGCAACTCTATTCCAGAAATTTAGACATCAGTACTTCAGCAAATGCTTTTAGAAACATCCTACTTATCATCTGCACTCCTCACAGTTGAATTTTATAGAGAGGCAAACATGGTGCTACTGAATAAAAGCCTTTAAAGGTTTGTTTTACTTCAAAGATTTGTCTGCCCTCTTCTTCTGCCACAGAAAACCTAACATTTCCCCATATATGCACATTTGGTAAACTCAGAATATTGATTAAGAAATCATATGTATAAAAATTAAACACCATTTGCTTTTATTGCCTTTTTTTGGCAAGAAAAAATTACTGCTATTAGGTGGGAAGGCAAATGGTTAAAAAGAGCATACCAAAGGTGCTAAAATGCCATTTCTTTGGCTCAAACAGCGAGCTTTGGTTTTTTTTCTGTTGGGATGAGATATAAGGGATTGTATATATCTAGTACCATTAGAGACCTCCTAGGACATCTAAGCCACATCTGATGCAGGGCTTCTGAGACCATTGCTCAGTGGAGAATGAGGTAGAAGGTTAAGTAGGCTACTGTTAGAATGTCTCAGAGATTGCAAATTGCTGAATTGTTTAACAAATCTTGTTTCTTCCAGTGAAGAAAAGTAGGCAGTCTCCTAGCTGTAAAAATCTCTGCTAACTATCCCAGGAGACTCCATATCCAAGCCCTCTCTCCCTCAGCTTCATTTCAAAGCCAATTTTACACTAGGGACAGAAGAACATTTCCTTAGCTGCTAAGTTCATTTGTGTGCTCAAAAACCTGACCTCAGTTCATATGATTTAGGTCTAAGCTGAGCTGCCACTGAGTTCTTCCCTTCAGAAGAAAATTAAAAATCTTAGCAACCTCAAATAGATAATTGATTATAAATGTACCTTCTCAAATTTATGGATGCATGTGAAAGAGCTCTGATGAGTTTTGGATGCCTCAATGTAAAATAGGCCAGGCCACTTAGAAATTAGACCTTTGCCAAAACTCTTTAAGGGTGTTTCAGTATATTGAGCAGTAGCATCATATATCCAGTTATTTTTATTATTAAAAAAGCTCTGTTGAAGCTGAGGGCAAATGTTTAACTTTCATAACATGATGGCTCCTGGATCTGAAACTCACTTATTCACAGTAATTAACATTTCTCAAGCTAAGAGTATATTGCTAAGAGTGCAACAATGTCAATGTAACAATGTGTTACAACGCACAAACCAATTTCAGTGAAGCATTTATAATGATGGATTGCTACCAGTTTTAAAATACTTGTCATACTTCCTTATGTCTGGAGTTAGGAGGTATCATCTCAGGCTCCTTAATTTAACAAAACACAGACCATACTAGAGCTGCCCTGAGTCTCTGCTCAGACAGCAGAGCAAAGGAACACTAGCAGGGCACAATGTTCCTGTCCTGATATGGGTGCCAGGACAGGGCAAAAAAACTGGCAAAGAGCCACAAAAGAGACTATTTCTTCCCTCAGCAATAACAGGGGTGCAGGGTGATCGGCCTGGCTCACAGAGACTGTAGTCTTTCACATGCAGCAAGAACACTCCCACTGGGAGTGCCTGCTGCCTCCATTTTGGTAATAGCCCCAAGTGCTGTGACAGATTGAAAGGGAAGATACACAAGCAGAAGACCAAGGGCTCGGCCTAGATTATATAAGACATGTTAAAGAATCACAACTCTTCATACACATTTTCTTCTTTTTGAAAAGGAGAAAGTGTGTATCATTAGTTTTTATTTGTAGATCCTTTTCCATTACACTCAACCACACTGACAAGGACAGCCATGGGTGAGCAGTTACACTGAAATCCAGCTGGACATCCTGTAGGCTAGGCTGGGATGTTTGTAAACAGAAAAACAACTTTGATTTATGCTGTTCAGGAGAAATGCCTTTGTCTTTATTACTGGAATTACAGCTCTTCCTAAAGTCAAAATTTCTGTGGGTACAAGTAATTTTTCACTTTTTCATTAGATACAGAAATGAAATGCCTTTGAATCATGTCAGCCTTGATAGAAATGTCTCAGATGAATTTGTGGAGTGTCAGCTCAATACTAAACTGTGTCCACTTGAATTGCTGCAGTGCTGCACACAAGGCTGCAGCACAACATAAGCATTCTCTTGGGGGAACTTTCTCATGCTGCCCCTTTGGCTGAAACATTACACACAGATGGGCAGTGCATGGCTGTGGTGTGGTCAAGTAGGTTCAATTCAATCAAAACACTCAGACTGGGGAGAAACACTGAAAGCAGAGGAGCTGGAAGGAAGAGTCCCACAAGACTCATATTCTCAGCCTCCTGGACACATTGAAGCTAAAAAAACCCACAAAACAAAAGACTAAAAGAAGCATTTTATTTCAGTTAAACAAGAGATACAACTAAATGTGGGACTGGAAAGTTCGGGACTTCCCTAAACCATTTCAACTTTTCATTTCAAGTCACAGAGAAGAAAAATTAGAAATATCAGAGTTTTTCACAGGATGAGAACCCTGGTTTTATGCCTGCCCACAAGAATGACCTCAGGTTTTCTGCATTTAAGATGGATGTGGGTAGGAAGTGAAAAAAGGAGCTCTTTCTCAGTATTAGTATTTCAGTTTGTCAATGGTTCAGGAAGAACAGAGTCAACTGATAGACATTCAGAGGCAACTTTTTCAAAATAAAAATATCCAACAGGGTTTTTTTTAGATCAAAAATTAGATTTAGTGGAAAATAAAAGAGCTATCCTGCAGTATATATTTCTAGGAGCTGTAATTATAGTTAATCTCTTTTCAAAATAAATTAAATCCATGACTAACAATGCTTTTGCTAAGAACCAAAATGGTATTTAGACCATCCTATGCCATAAACCCCTTTCTTATCGTGCGTACATTTCTAAAGATAAGACTCTTTCACATGTGAAAATTTCTTGGAGGACATGTGTTTATAATTGAAGTGGCAATGAGAAGTTGATTATATTCATGTTAATTTAACAACTAATGTAAAATCCTTTAACAGCAATTCTCTTTCATTATAAAATAAGAACATATTTTTTTCTTTGATTTTGAAACAGCCCAAATAGAGTTGTTGCTTTAAATTGATGCTTCAGGCAGTCTCACACACTCCCTGATCACCTTAACATTTTATATATGGGTGCTATGCACCTTTACTTGCACTACATGCCCAAGGGTGAAAGTATGGTGCAGGCTGCCCAATTAGAGTTATCAAATATTTATGCAGATTTATAACTCTGCTAGACACGCTTTAAGTGCTCCAATGCAAGAAACAAAAGGTGTGGAGGAAAACAATCTGCACAAAGATGATCCATATCCAACAGTTGCTGGGAACTTTGTTCAAATAATACCACCTACATTCTTTTTTAACCCAGGCTGTCAAAGAAATGGTGTAACTGAAAAAAAAATGAAAGTAGCAGATCCTGGATTTTTGCTTCAATTCGCTCCTTTCTTAATGTGTATATTCTTAAGTGGCAATACTTTTCTTCTAATTCCTACTGTTGAAACTTGATAAAGTGATTGCACATACAGAGAAAAGGTATTTAAAAATGTACTGCCTTGATCATAGGTAACTTCATATGTCTTTCCAAAGGGCAATAGGTGTCCCCCTCTGGGATCCAAAGTCAGACATAGTTATTTCCAGATAATTTACAAAACTATTTTATAGTCTCAGGTTCCCAAATTAAGGTGTAATGAGGTGGAGGAGATCTATGTGCTATCATAGTTTTTTTGTGATAACTAGCCCTCAAAGGAGTGTTAGGTAAAATGGTCAGATGCATACTTTACCTTCATTGGTCTCTGGGATCTATCCCCAACTCCCCATGTCTGAAAGAAAGCAATGGGCAACTTACTTGTAATATGTATTCAATGGCAGAAATTAATGTCTGGCTAAGGGGCTTTCAAGGGGCACCTCATCATGTAGTGGCTGGCAGCCTGGGATCTGCAGACACGGGGCATGCAAAGTATCTTCCTAAGGTGACCATGAGAAAAGGTTAAGGAAAGCGAGGCTATTAATGAAAGAGGCTTATGTACCTCAGTACATCTACTGGAGGATGTGTTTGGGCCATTAAATCAGACTTAAGAGCCCTCAGCCTACTCTAAGTCAGTGTGTAGAACAGTTCCATATAATATAGTAAAGTAGAAGGATTGCCTCCAAAAGAATTGGAAAAAAAGACATTTAATTACAGTTGTTTCTAACACATTCTGTGGAATAACATCGATCTCATCTTTCAGATTGCATACCATTCATTGTACTGTCATCTTGCTGCTGTTTTCATTCCAGAATTAACTGTGCAAATTCACCCTTTGTCATGAGAAGCAATGGATGTTTAATTTTGGTGTAAGGCTGTGAAGGTCAAGATTTTCACATAAGTGACAGCCACAGATCCTTTTGACCATGCACAGCTGAGTTTGTAATCAGTAGCTAGAGTTCTTTGTAACTACTATGTTTGCCATAATCTTTAATATTATGACACCCACTTTATTTTGTAAAGGGCACAGTGACTGATCACTGGCTATATTTTAAAACCTCCCAGACCTTCATCAACTGAATACATTTTCTGGCCCCTCTGCATATATGATTGAATTCTGCATCCCAGCCATACCTCCCTTGAATTTTTGCTTACTTGTATTCAAGGTCATTGCCCACCTGGCTGTCTGCAAGCAAATGCAAAAGCCTAAGGACATAGTGGCTCTGGGAATTACCACTCCTGAGGAGCTGTGTTTGAGCAGGGCCTTTGCACCCCTCAGAGCAGGCTAGTTGGTGTGATCAGGTCAGAGGGGCAAAGCTCTGCTTGGGACTTCTCATAGCCGCAGCTGGGGACTGGTAAGGGATAGAAACATTCTTCCACATCACCTCTATTTCCCTTCTCTCTCATGGGGAGCAGAATGGGAATTGTTTTCTCTATTGATAACTAACAAGCCCGTGGTATCACTGAAAAAGTATCACACCAGCTCTGGTGTAACCCACTGGTAATTGCTTCAGCTCGGGCTTGCACCAAAACTGGCTCTCAGGTATGTCCATAGGACTTGTGCCTGAAATCAGGACTAAAGTGCTGCACGTATCTTTGGGAAGAATCAACACTTGCCAGAGTATCCAGAAATGTGCTTCTCTGTCAGAAGTTATACAGCACCAGCTTGAACCAAAAATTCCTTGTTGCTATGGTTGCCACTTGCTCTAAATCTTTTTACTGTTCCTTGTTGAAAAGCAACAAAGGAGAATAAAAACATATACAACAATTGTAATTGCCTGGTGTGTATTGTAATATTTCTTTTTGGTGGCTGCTTTAAATTATGCAGTAATATTGCTGGCATGTTTCTCCACTCCCTCTTCCCTAAGAGGATACATTTTACAGTGGTGAAATTGGACACTGGGTGCAAGAATCACACATTTGAATATTTTTTTCAGGAGTAGATGTGTCACACACAATGTATTAAAACGCAGGCTGTAAAAATTAAGTGGCATTTGCATTCATTAAGCATACATGAAATTTAATTCCATTAGGTCCAGCAGCATTAAGGTCTGTCTGTTGCTGCTGATGTTACAGCTTAAGGACATTACATCTTCTGGCTAGATTCTATTTCATAACCTAATAAAGCCAGGAATTACATCCTGGCTCGATGCCTTTGTAAATCCAGCTCAGTGAACATACAACATGAAAGCTGTCGATATAAATTATTTATATTCATCATTTTCCAAAATATTAATTTATAAAAAAGGTTTAACAGATTAAGAAGACTACAGGCACTGTGCCCACAGCAGAACTAATTTCAAAGACAACAGTATGATTTTCTCAAGACAAACCTCCCCACATTTAATCTCCCCACTTTTTTACAGATACAATACAGAAAAACTGAACATTTCAATGATGCCATTTAAGGAATCAAAAGCTTACATTTCATTTCAGTCTACTTCCCAGAAATTTTGATCAGCACTATCTCCCAGGAAAATCAGGGATACTTTACCTTTTAGATTTTGACATTTTTAGCTGACATAAAAATTAGGTAAAGGGAGGCAAAATATGAAAATATTTGAATTGCAGCTCTTTTAATTTGTTCTGCTGAAAGAATATTTTGGATTAAGTACAAGCCCAAACATAGCAAATAAACTTATGAGGACAAATCAATTTTGTCTGCATGAAGTTTCATAGAAGACATCATGATGGGGGAACACAAGACTGCCCTCCTAACTACTACCAGACAAAATCTATCATTAAAAAGCATGAATGGAATTTTTATTGGCAATTTATGTGAGATGAATACAGGTGCCAGTGTAAGTTTTCATTAACAGTCTTTAACTCCCAACTATCAAATTAACAAGGGTTCATGAAGTAAAAGTTCCTACCTTGCAGTCTTTGACTTCTTGTCTGATTGTTACTAGCACCGTCAGGCTAGCCCTCCTGGTCGAAGTACCAGCAAATTGTTTATTTCTAATGATCTGAACAACAAGCCTATTTCCATGGAGATGTGAGAAACAGGAAGTGCTTACTTAATTATGCCTTATTTTCCTGTAAGTAACTTTCCAGTCGTCTAAGATGTTAATTTTTTCAGAAATCAAAGTGTTTGACTGTATCTACAACATCATTTCAATGGTATAAATATTTACCACAGGCATGAGACGATATTTTTTTCCTTTTAAAGGACATTTTTGGGGGAAAAAAAAATTTAAAGCATGCTAAGTGTATAAATTGCATTTGCATATAGTTGATTAATATATATACATAAAAATTAAAATATAAAATTTATATTTTATACTTATACTTTTATACTTTACACAGCTATACTTCCATTTGAAAACTATTCTGTCATCTCTTAAAAAAATGTCTCAAGCTACCAAAATTGTCTTTAAAATTCTTCAGATCTAAGTCACTAAGCTTTCTGCATAGTCAATGGAGAGAGATAAGAACCCTCAGAAAACAAATTTTATCTTAAAATAGGTGTCTTAGACAAAGGACCTAAGCCATTTTGGAGTTTGCCCTCTAGGCAAGTATGCACTGGACAGCTTATATGAGTAACTCTTAGAAAGCTCAGTTTAACTGAGATGTCACTTGTTATCTGCTTTAAGTGGAATTCACTTCGAGACCACAGTCTCAGCAATATGTTTTCTATTAATTTACTGCAATTTTAGAGGAAGAAGCCAAGAAGCTATATATTTCCATTTATGAGTCAACACAAACTATTTTATCCACAAGAAAAAAAACACACGGGGGATGACTTAGCAACAAATGGTCCAGACAGCATTATATCCAACTCCAGGAAAAAGCCATAACGTAAAGTCTCAGGCCTACTAAGGAAGAAACTAAATAAATAAATTTTTATGAAGTTCAGAAAAAAAAAATCTTTATTTCATTTTCTGTTTTCTATTTGTCATGTTTTCACATTGGTGTCTGTCTGGAACTTGACAGACCACAAAATACTGATCTATTTCTCTGACACTTAAATCTGGAGAAATGCAAAAGGCTGTGATCAGAGGCTTTGCACAGAAGTGACACAAAATGTGCAGATAAAGCCCTTTAGGGAAAGCTCATTTTGCTTCTGTCTACAGCTCCTCTGCACCAGCTCATCCTGACCTTTTCTCCACGGCAGTTTGTGTCACACCTGCGTAAAAACATTCACCTCGGTGCGGTGACTCAGCTGGGAGACATTTCGGGCCAGGCTGTAGTGGAGAGGAGGGTGATTTTTCCTGGGCACTCACAACTCAGCTTACTTACAAAACTGCCTCTCATTTGCAGAGTGCACTTACCTTTCTTCTTCCCTCTCTAGCCCAGCACAGAGTTCCTGTCTGCAACAAGAGAAGCATGTTTTATGTAAATCACTACCCAGTGGAGTCACTCATTATTACTGTAGACAGCTCTAAAGAGAGAAACCCATGACATTTACCAGCAAAAACTGGTAATGAAAATGTCATTAAATAAGTCAATCTGCAAGTCACAAAATGGCCTATTTACCTTTTCTCTTTTCCTGTCTTCCACGTTTCTGCATCTCTGAGTATATTTCACTCAAGTCAATCTTTTTTAGCACCAAATTACAGCTTTCCCTGGAGAGAAGCACCCCTTTCTGGCAAGCTAGTCGTATTTGAGAGGAGGTGCTATTTAAATATTGTGGAAATGTGTCAGAAACACACTGAGTGGGTATGGGGCTAAACAGGAAGGCCAAGGAAGAGGAGACTACCATCACTGGCTGGCTGTAGTGAGGCAATTTCCAGCAGCACTGATCTGGAAGGTACAATGTAGCCCCTGCTTTGCTCTGCATTTTGTAGAGTCCATGACTGAGCCTCTCACTTAGAACTTGCAAGGTCCTCAAGTTTGTAATTCATGTTGTTTGCTGGAGTACCTTTCTGGTCACATGTACGTCCTTAGGATCTACTTTGCTGATTCAAAAAGCCTAATCCAACAATTCTGCTAAAAATTTCCCTACTCCTTCAGACCATTTATATCTCATCATAACGGACTATATTAACCCAAAGCAACTGTCTGATAAACTGATAGGATTTGCAATAGTGTCCCTTTTTAATTTATTTCCTGAGGGCTTTCCATTTCCACATCTGAACATTGAGGTTTTCCTTGGAAAAAGGAGCTATTGGTATCAGGGAGACGTCACTCTTGACTGTGTGCACATGGCTCAGGTCACATTGCTAAGTTATAAAGCAATTCACCTTTCTCCATAATTCTGAGGGCTATCAGGATTTGCATTGTACATATGTGTTTATATTAGGCCCAAAAAATTGTGTGAATAAAATCAGTATCTTTTATTAAAACACCTACCATATTTATAAAAATACCTAAGATTTTAGGTGCACAGAATGTGATGGAAGTGTCTGTTCAAAGCTCTGGCCATTTTTTTTCTAACAACATTATTGGTCTAATAAAAAATAAAACTCCTCTACTCATAAACCTTTTCTCCCTTCTGACCTGAAAAAGTTATTGCTATAAGAACCTGACGTCCATAAACACAGGACCATAGAAGGGTTGAGGTTGGAAGGGACCTCTGGAGGTCACCTAGTTCAAATCCCCTGCTCAGGCAGGACCTAGAACTGATTGCCCAGGACCATACCCAGATGGCTTTTGAATATCTTCAAGCATGAAGACTTCACTGCCTCCCTGGGCAATCCATGCCAGTGCTTAGTCATTCTCACATTAAAAAGTCTTTCCTGATGTTCAGACAGAGACTCATGTTTAAATATACTGTTTAAAGGGTAAATTGACCCTTATTTGTGCTCAGTATACAACATCCTGGTTGGACAGGACATTCCTTTTCACATCAACTTGAAAACAGATTCAGACTTCTACACTTTTGTATTACAGCCCAGCCATAGCCAAAGGGAAAATTATTAATCTGTTTTTTTCTCGGCATAGTGGCAATTCAACATGATGGCAAAAAAAAAGAAGCATCATTTCCCTATTTTGCAAAGAAGTGGAGGCGCAGAGAGACTGCTACCAGCTTAAGCCTGTTCCTCCTTCCCTGTTACTTGGCAAGAAGAAGGAAAGAGTACTGAAAATATTCACACCAGGCAATAATAGACAGCCAGCAATGGGCAGGGAAAAGAAAAGCAAAGCTGTTTCTTGCTGAAGTATTAAGAAATAAATCTGACAGACAGGCAAAATGGAACCCCCATTTCAGGACACTGCTCCTTTTGGCTTTGAAACCTGCATCCATTTTGGCCCCTAGCACATCCTGACTGCTGTGGGATTCCCATGGGACAGACAGCAGTGCTGTGTGATAGCCATAGTGATTTGCCATTGACTGTTCCCGTATCCAGCTGCTATTTATTGTGCAGGACACATATAACATTTTGCCTAGGTGGATGTATTTCACTGTCATGCCTGATCAAAAATGTTACCTCTGAGCAATCTTAGCTTGAGAGAACCCCAAGCAGTTTCATAAGCAAGAAGTCACCTCAAGGCGACACTTGAGAGGAACAGCATTAAAGTGTACTCATCTCTCTTGTGTCCCTGGCCTCTTCAGAAGTTCACAAGCAAAGCCTAGCTCTGCTAGCTAGTACTCAGAAGGGGAAAGAACCCTTGTGCCCTTGTTCATGATGTATCAGCACTTCCTAAGTAGAAAACTAACTAAAAATGCTGACTCTAGGCATGACCACTAGAGTTTGAGAAAAGATAGCTAAGTAAAAGATTTATTTTAAGGATATTTAAGTAAAGACAAAAGCATGTAAACTAGCCTACATGAGCTCACTCTTTCTCAAACCCAAGAAGAAGCCAACAGCACAGAAATTACACTACACGTGTGATCTCAAGGCACAAAATAGTTTAATTGCACACGGAATAGTCATACACCCATACACACATATAGGCAATTCCCCTAAGCAATGCAAGCTGCAGTCCCCCAAGGATTTTCTTTCAACCCCAAGGAAATGCCAAGGTATGGAGCAGAGATGCCTGAGCCAGCTTCAGAGCCAGCAAAAGCAGAGGGAGCACAGCATCTGCTGAAACACCTCTCTGACACAAGCCAAGTGCACATCTCCCAGATGCAGGATTGAGGCACCATGCCATCTCTGCACCACCTTGCCCAGAGACAGCCTTAGTGTGGGGAGAAGGAAATGCTC
Source organism: Passer montanus (assembly GCF_014805655.1). Taxonomy (NCBI): domain Eukaryota; kingdom Metazoa; phylum Chordata; class Aves; order Passeriformes; family Passeridae; genus Passer; species Passer montanus. The sequence continues at coordinate 8,547,418 of NW_024366591.1, forward strand.
TCCCCTTGAATCTGCTGCATGAAGGCAGTCCCTCTGAAATATTCTTCTGGTCAGCACTGCTGAGACCACACTTTATTGCTCCTTGATTCAGCCTGCCTACATCCTCACTGTTCCACTTAAACTGATTTTCCCCTCATTGGTACAGTATCCACAAGCAGACAGGCAGATTAAATTCTCTTTAAGCTTTCTCTTGCTAGGCTTATTCATACAAGTGAGACTCAAGCAGCATCTTATAGCCCTCAGTCAGCTCTGCATTGAAATCAGGAACACAAATCCTGATAATGGGCTGCAGCCAGCAGCCAAAAATGGGTTAAGTGAGTCTCTTGGGCAAAATGAAAAATGCCACTTCTCAGTAACTGAGATAGGATTTGTCTTGAGCAAAAACACTTGGGATGGGGCTGCCAGTGTTATTTATGTCCTCAGTATGACAAAGAGTTGAAGGGAAGAATTTGTTAAAGATTCATCAACCTTTCTCATTTGTTTAAGAGCTGGGAAATCCCAGAAAGGAGTCCTCTAAGCAGACCTCTGCTGAAGGCAGAGGAGAGCTCTTGGGGGAGAAAACAAGTGAGGCAGTTTTCTTGGGAGCAAAAAGAGCTCAATTTTTTCAGATGGTATCAATTTTCTCCTTTCCCAACCAGGTCAGCTGAAGCATTCCTGGTCTATGCTGTTCAAGAGGTCATCACAGACACTCGAACAGCCTCTGCTTTTACAGTTGATAGAATTTTTATATCTGCCCACATGAATCCCAGTAAATACAACAAAATTACCCTTTGTAATCAGCCAGTCCAAATGCTTCTACGGCATCAAATACTCTGTTAGATTTCTCTTAATTCACTCTATTAAAAAAGGGGAGAAAATAGCTATTTCCTCTCATTTTTAATCCACACGGGAAGTGTAAATCTCTCATGCTTCAGAAATTTTACTTCACAGTGCACCAGGGTCTTGTAATCCAAAGTCCTCTAAAAAGTTAAGATATCAAAAATGCTTATCAAATACTAGCAAGCCATATGAAATGGACAACCCTAGGAAAAAAAAAAGCATATTTGGAAATCTACTAAAAGTAGATTTCAGTCTAAAATACAGTAAAATTAATTTAATTTTTCTGAAAACTTTGAAATCCCAATGTTGTCAAACACCTATATAGTTTGACAACATATATAGTTCATAAAGTTTTTCAATTAACCATTTTTTCATCAGAAAAAGTGGCAAGTGACTGAAACAAGTGCATTCTGGAGGCAAACACAGCAGCATTACCAAAACTTTTATCAGAAAAGATTTTTCATCTCTAGGGTGTGATTTATGATCAAAACCCAAGAGAGGCTTGGGATCAACAATAGCCTAAAGTCCTGGGCTCTCACAGACCTGAACTTAGGACCCCTGGGTACTAGCCAGGCACTATAAATCACCAAGTTATCAACTAACTACCAAAGCCAGCCTCTTTCACAGGTTGGCACCATTCCATTTAGCATTTAAAAAAAAGAAAAATAAGAAAACCAAATTTTTTTTGAAGGATATCCTTAATATTTCTGTGGTCAGAGAACGTTTCTGGAATGTAGGAGGCTGGCAATGTTTAATCTTTTTCACCTGATGTGAGCTGACTAATGAACTGTTGGCTGTGCTAACTGAGGATCTTTCTTTCTTCGTTTTTTTCCATGCAGAAGGAACTTGGTTTCAGCGCCATGTGGAACAAAATAAAGGGCTTGGGGATTTTTTAAACCTCAGAGTTGTGTACAACTAGAAAATCCTCTCTCACCCAGCTGTCAGAGATGACTCATCCCTGTGAGATGGCCGTAGTTTTCTTTTGGGAACACCCAACAGCTTCCAAGTGAGCAGCAATGCAGCACATAATGGACGTGGCCTGAACTGGAGGGGCTTCCAAATGAAGCTACTAGGAGTTTGGAAAGAGAGATACACTTTTAATATGGACATAAAGGGAGAGAGCTGTATGAGCTGAGAATTGCAGGGTTTTTACTTAGTCTTTTTACCAGGGCTCTTCTGCTTCATGTGCAACCAGGATCTGGATTCAGGAACAAGGCAGGTTTTTAAGGTAGCCTGCTTTGGATATAGGCAATGAAATGAAACACTCGCTGTAGAGCAAGAACACAGTTTTGCAGATGGGGTGAATCTAGGTCCCATTTTAGCTTTAAATCAACCTTGGGATATAACAGTTCATTCTAGTCCAGTGCCCCTGCTTTCACCTTACCACAGGTTAACTGGGGGCCATCATACAACCAGTTATTGTTTCATGTAACCTGCAGTAAAACTACCTGTCTGGATCACTGCACACTTATATATCAATAATAGGACGTGATTTAGGAGTCCTTGGTCCTCTGTTTCAGATATGAAACTGCAATGAAGTGTATCCACCATGTCAAAAGCTTCTCTTAGGGCCAGGATTTGGGCAAAGTGGCGTTTACCCAGAATATTCAAGCTTCACGTATCCAAACCAGCTGTTTCAGAGTTGTGGCATTGCAAATACAGTCTGCTTACATACATACATACATATGTGCACATGCAGCTAAGTGAAGTGGAAACAACTGCCTGCTGCCAGGAATTTTTACCTGTGAGCATCCCAGGATGGCTCAAGAGATGAGCAAAAGAAGCAAGCTACCTTCCACAGGGCACCAAAGTATATGTGCAGTCCAATTTTCTGTGGTTTCCCTCTAGAGCAGAGCTGGAGGACTGTGTAGCATTAAACTTCTCATAACTCTTTCCAGATTATCTGAAATCTCCTCCTTCTCCTTAAGCCCAGGCAAACCTCTCCCCCCACAGGCCCTGAGAAAGATGCCTGTGGTCAAGTCTCAGGTCCCATCATCTCCATGAGGGAAATGTCACTTCTCTTGCAACCACTCAGGGCATTTCATGCCTGGATGTATACTGTCACTCCTCTCCCTTCACTCTTTTACACCTTTTACATCTTTTCTCAAGCAGTCCAAGACAGGAAAAAAAAAAAAATAAACCAGCAACTTTATTAAAACTATATTAAACTCTCTGCTTCACCTGTAGCAGGAGTATATTCTACTGGGAATGTATTCCCTTTGCAGCTGCACAATTCTATAGGATAGAATGAAATCAAGTCCCCTTCAAGCAAAAATGTACCTAGGTATCTAGGGATCTCCTGAAAATCTCCCACTTATCACAGCACTGAAATAGATGGAGAGCTGAGAGAAAACAAAATGAGAGTAGTTGCTAAACTACCTTTCCCGGTCAGTGCCCACCTACATCAGCTCCACAGAAGAGCATGCAGCTGTCCTAGCATTCCTCCAGCAATTACTTATCCTTTTCTTGAAGACTTCAAATGTCTGAAGGCACACACCATCCCTTTGAAAAGCTAGTGATAGTTGTCCTTCTCCTTTTTTTCTTCCAAAATAACAGTTTTAGACTGGCTCCCAGAAACACAAAATACCATTTTTCTTCTGAAAACTTCTAAATAACTCCTAAGACCTGCGAGTTGGGCAGAAATTCTCTGGTATGTAAATGGTGCTGCCTTTATTTCAGGTGTGCTGGCTGACAGCTGACACATACAGACAGCAAATATGAAATAATACAACTATGATTACCTGCACATAGAATTCAGCTTGTGGCCATCATCAAAGTAGATAAAAGTCTCATGTACTATTTGGAGAGACAGGTAAATAGATTCAGCTTAAAATATGAATGCCAAGCATCTATAATATTTCCTGTGTGACAGATTGTATGTGGTTGTACATATGTGTATGACAGACAGTGCTGGAATATTTTAAACACTGAACTGCTGCATAAAATGATTGGTAAATTAAATAGTCATTCATTAGTTACCATAGTGATGCAGGTGCAAAGAAGGAATGGGGTGGGACAGACACAGACACATACACAGAACAAATGCTGACAGAAGCACAACCCTACACTGATATTTTGTTAATACACTTTCATTTATTCAATTGCCCTAGGTGCAAGATTTTTTTCTATATTCATTGCAGTTTCACCTGCCTGCAAAGGGAAGTGACACATGCTCTGCTACAGCCTCACAGAGTCAAATCCTGAGCTGGAGCAAATTGATGTAGCTCTATTGACTTTGGCAGAGAGCAGCCAGTTTACAACAGCTGGGGAATCTGGCAAAAAAAGAGCACCTAATTCTCTTTCACTTCTGCAGCAGCTAAATACTACTGCATCCTCTGCTACTTTATAACTTCTTGCAGCAGGGCTCTCCAATAAACAACAGAGGGAAGCTGGCATTCTCAAAGCCAGCTAGCAGGTTTAGGCGTGCACCTGTCACTGATTTCAGCTCTACAGCTCAGTCTTGAGAATCTCATCAATAATCCCTTTGCTGCTGATAACAGACACAGCATGGGGTTAAGAATATCATAAAATCATACAATTTTATGGCTTGGATATGACCCTAAAGATAATTTAGCTCCAACACTCCTGCATAGGCAGGGACACCTTTCCTCTAGACCAGGTTGCTCAGAGCTCCATCCATCCTGTCCTTAAACACTTCCCAGGAGGGGGTATCCACAGCTTCTCTGTTCCAGTGCCTGCTCAGGTCAGGTTTAAGCAGATGTACCAGCTTGCTCAGGCCCTGAGTCCTCCTGCTCCCAGGTATCATTGCACTCACGTGTGTTTCCTGCAGCAGCCATGCAGGAAAGCTGAAGCATCTATATCTGCAGGAGGCTAAACAAGAGAGAAAGATGACTCTGCCCTCCTTTGGGTCACTGGCAAACACATTCATGGTCACCTGCCTGGTGACACTGCTAAGTGACCAGCCTTCTGAAAGGCCCAAACTTCTCAATTTATTTTTGTACATGTATTTAGGTACAAGAGAGTGAACCAGTAGATTGAAAATGTACTGAGACTAATGTCAACACCTGGGCTAGAGATCGTCCCCAAACCAGGACAAACTGCTCCATCCCTGCCCTTTGCCATAAATCCCCTCACCCCAGGCAGTGGCAGTAGGCACTGAGCACCTGGGCAGATGAGCACCTGGCCTGCTACCCTGCACAGGAAAGCAGCAATGAATGGCAGTTCACACTGAAACACCAACACTAGCACCTGATGTGCCTACAGATCTCTTGGTTTTATTCACCACCACTTACTTGTTGGTGATGTCCTATGACAGAGGAAAGGGGCTAATGACTGGGACAGTAATAGCTCAGATGAAGCAAACACAGGGGCATTAGAGCACGTGTCAGAAATGGAGTGGCCTTAGAACAAATCTCCACCACATCCTGAGTTTGTTGCTTTTTCTTGGAATGGATTGGCCCTGCTCTGGACTGAAAACCCGGAGAAGCACCAGGAGCTCAGGCCTGTGGCCCACCAGAGCCCAGGACGTGGCATTTTCCAGTGCAGGAGGGACTGATAAGAGACTGAGCGAGCCGAGTTACACCCACGACAAGGACTTTCTGAATTTGCCATCTCTTCAGAACAGCAAGGGGTTTTATTGTTTAATGTTATTAATTTTTTATGTTTGTAAATACTTCGTTTGTTAAATAAACAGGTTTTTTACACTTTTCTCCAAGGAAGTATTTTCCCGAACCGGTAGGGGGAGGGGCCGTTTGAATCTGCTTTCTAGAATGACCCCTTTGGAGGTTTCCTCCCAAATTTGCCCCAAACCAGGACACTCACAATACCTCAATATTTCTATCCTAAATGGTTGTCAGTGACTACTACATCAGCTACCACTAATCATTAGGGCCAAATAAGCACATTGTGAGAATGAAGCTGGGCATCTTCCTCTGAGCTGCGTTGTCCAGATCCCCATGGTGAGATCAGACATTCCCCAAAATGCAAGACGGAAGGAAGATAGGTTGAGATCCATTCTCCCTGGTCTAATTCAGTGCTGTAAGGAAGGAAAGCCATAGAAGAATAAAGGAAGCCCCAAAATATGCAGTGATTATCCTTACCACCAGTGGTGTGAGAAGCAGCTGCAAGTGCCCACATCATCGCCCAGCAAGCACTTCCAGACAAGCCCCAAGCCAGAGGTGTGAAATTCTGCACAGTTCAACTAAGGCTGTTGGAATACAGCTGAGGAAAGGACACTATTTTCTAGCATGAGCTAGACACTGAGAGCAAAGCAGTCTTGCTGCACTTTGGATTTCAATTCAATCCCTGTTCTTACTCTATTAGCCTAAGACATTTGCTCAGTAATGTCTTAAATCCCTCAGCATCACATAAATTTCATTTAAAGACCCAGCGCTCTCCAGCCCCTTAGGTAAGATATTAAATCTGCTTGGACATCTTCAATATAGTAAATAGTCACCATCTTTATACAGAAACTGTTTTGATGGGGTCTTATCTGGAGGCAAAAGAATCAGTATTAAGCTCTTACCTACTTCAGTGAAAAAAATAACCATTGTGAGCTGCAAGAAGAGAAAAGATTATGTTTACAAATCATATTTTTGTTACATTTTAAATGATTGTAAAGACTCTATATACAGTCAGACTCCTGTAGGCAGACCCTTTGCAGCCCAAAGTTTGCATTTTTAAATTTCTGCTATATGTGTAAGTGGCTAACAGCCTCAAAACTGTCTCTTTGCACTCACAGCACTCAGAAAAGCACAAAACCCTGAAAACATGGTTTGTCTCCTCTCTCACTTCCACAGGTACTAACTGGCAGTAACACTGCTGAATACAAGAGGAAAGAAATATCTCCCACATACGGCTGCAGCTGCTCTGCCCACACTGCCCTTTAGACACCATCACTCCCTGGGGACATGGGACCTTATGGGCCTTTTACTAGGACTCACACCTCTAGCAGAAAATCCTCCTTTCCCCACAGAAATTGAGCAGCAGCAGATTAAGTGGCTTCCTGTTTCCCTTTGCAGCAAAGCAAGTGCCTCTCCACAGCCAGGCTCCATCCACAGGACTTGCTGCTCTCCTCAGGCACCAGCAAAGCTGGTGCTGTGAACGTTTCTTCCCCTTTGCAATGTGTCCTGTGCTCTAATCCTGCCGAGCTGGATAATGGAAGCACATCTGGGGAGCACACTGACCTTGCTATGGTTAATGATACAACCACAGAAAGCATGTTTTATACACATATGGGTTATAATAATTGTTTGAGAGAATAACACGAGCAACATATTACAAATTTGCTTTCTGTGTGCTTCAGCAAGGTTGTTGTCACCATCCTGTCCAGGTAGCACACAATCTCTGATCCTGAGGGATGCAATGCATTCCACAGAGACTCTGTACATAACTGTTAAGCACACTTAACACCAACACACACTCTACAGCTGACTGTAAACCCTAAGGCACTGCTAGGTGCCCCTCCTGCAGCTTTGCAGCATTCAGGGAAGGGAGTGATGCAGTTTCGGCATGGCACGTGTCTTGCCTTTGACTTCCCAGCCAAATGGTGAGCTACTGATTGCAGGTGTTTGGCAGCAAGAGGCCTTCATGTGAAGCGAGTGAGGCATTCATTTACTGCTGAGGAGGCACAAAAAATAAAAAGCGACTAAAACAAGAGATTTCTCTTCCCATTCAAAACCCAAGGAAGGAGTGGGTAGGGCACTTCTTGACATCTTTACTTGTTAGTCCTGTTTCTGGATCTTTTCAGTAGCGGTCACGACTTTTTAATGTTTTTTTGTGATGAAAGCCTTTGACAAGAGCATGTGTCACAGAAAGTGCAGTGGTGAGCCATGGCTTTCATATATATGTTAACCAGCCTTTATAGCATCACAGAGCCTGGGTGACAGAAGAGTAATTCAGTTAAGCTGCAGCAAAGTACATGAATTCTGTACTGCACATCAGAAGGCAGAGGAGCATGGATCCGAAAGGTGAACAACCATGGAACAGCCAGCTCCAGGGTGTCCCACAGCATCTGGTTAATATGGAAATGCCTCTGTTGGAAACACATGGGACACACGCTTCTGGGGATGCTGCTGCTGGGACTGCTGTGCTGGCAAAGCATGCTGTGAAGAAAAGCCTTTCCAGCCAGACGATTGTATATATGCATAAGTTAATGTCGAAATGAGAATTTGGGACAGGCTTGGGTCACTGAAGATTATCAAGTTTTAGACAGCCAGATTTGCCCACAAGCAAAATTCACTCAGAGACATAAACAAAGTGAATTTGCCTATCCTTCTGATAATGTCCTTCCCACTGCCACCTCCCCCTCCATGTAAGAGGAATCTCTGACTGGTGTAAATCTGCCTTTGAATGAAATTCATCCCTCTAAACTTCTCAGAAGTTGTTTGGAAAATCTTTCTTTAAAAGTCCTGGTTTTCACCAAGGTAACAGTTGTCTTACTTGAAAATTACAATAGACTCAGTATCTGTTCCCATTTGCAGTCTCTAAGAACAGCTACTGCATAAATGCAACTATTCTTTCTTAGTTTTTTTAATTTAGTGCTTTCTACAGTGGCTTAAAAATAATCATCTACTCTAACATGGAATTTTGAGATCAACAGAATAGAATGGTATAAAATCAAACATTTCTGAATAGACCCATTTATTGGACTTCTATTCCTAGACCTCAATTAGGGTAACATAATTTGTAAAATGGTGAACAGGTAATCAAATTGCAATCAGCAAATCTTTAAAAAAATGAGACTGAGAGAAAAGATTTAAACAACAAGCATTACAGATAGGAGAAGAAAAGAAATTCACATATACAGCCCCATGGGAAAATGTAGATGTAATCAATTCAGGGGAAAATTTAATTAAAACACTGAGCAATGGGATGGGGGACAAAATACAGGTATATAGGAAATCTTTGAGAAATACTTCAGCGAGAACACAGTAAGGTTATTATTATTCTGCTCATACAGCTCTAAGTAATCTGTATACATGCATCATACCACTAATGGGGAGAAAAATAATTTTGTCCTGCTACCCAAGCAACTCCCAGCTTAGAGGTGTTAAAAGAGCATAACAACTTCTTGAAAACATGCCAAATATTTCTGTGCCTATCCCCAAAATAGTAGCTGGTTTATCAGTTCTGCTTTATTTAAATCTTAACTCCTCACTGTCCTGTCACATAATTTTGTTTGAAAACAGCTTAGAAATTATAATGATAATTACAAAAGAGGGGGAGAAAGACAATGGACAGTCAAAGTTTTCTTTAATTAAATCCTGCTATTGAGCTCCATGGAAAGAAAACTAATTAAGTAAGGCACATAATTAATTATTAAAGACAATCTTGTAACTCATAAGAAACATTAAGTTAGTGTACAGTATAAATAGCAAGCTATGTAAAACTGCATCAACACTTATACACCTATTATAATCCTAAGATTTTACAGCTCTCATAGAAAACATTTGGGAAATGTCAGCCACTGAAACATAGTGTGAGGAAAAGACATAAAACACAACAAAAATGGAAAAGAGTCTGATGTCATCCAGAAACTGTTATATTTTATTCAAAAAGCATGCAAATATCAAGCATAAAATGCCAAGAAATAAATAACTTAAACCCTTCGTTGCAAAACACAGATTATATACTGCAATTCATTTATTGGACTCTTTCTGCCAGCACACTGCAGCACATGATGGTCCAGATCCTCAGCCAGTGAGAGTTGTTACAAACCTGTGGCTCAACTCAAATACGGGCACTGCACACAGGAATGCTGAGAGTGGACCAAACAACACATAAACAGCCCTACACCAAGAGCATGTGGAGCTGCCAGGTGGGACAGACATCTCCGGCCATCTGAAAAGAGCACACATCACCTTTCAGGCAATGCTCCATATTCAGAGGATGGCGAAGCAAAAAAATTCAGTGCTTCAAATTTTCATTCGAGCAGAGAACATTTTGTCAGGAGATTAAATGTACATTTTGTCACTTGTAGTAGGGAGAGTGAGAATATGTTGGAAGATTTTCACAAGGCTGGTTGGTTCTGCCAAATGTGTGAGGTCACTCCACAGCATGCTACTCCCTGGGGACTCTTGCAGCGCAGAAACAAGTACAGCCAGTGGTCTCAGGCCTCTACATAGTGGACTTCTGTGGTCACTGCCCAAAAGATAAACAGCTCCTATCCATCACTACTACTCCTACAGATCGCTAGCTCCTCAGTGTACGACTTCCCTATCCTTGCCTGGTATGTCTGTGCCTTTACAGGGGCCTCCAAACCACGCTGTAGCGTGCAGCTGCAAGAGGAGGGAATTTGTGGACGAAAACTATCCCTGCCCACATCAAACCCATTTTCCAGATAAATAAAGAGCTGTCTAAAGGGTAGCCACCAAGATTTTCAGATAAACTAGAAAAAAAAATCCCAACCCTAATTTCAAAACGGCTTTGGTGCTGTACACCTGTGATTCCTGCACATGTACTGGAGTTCTACACCTCTATAATTAAAACTGGCCTGTGCCCTTATTGTACAAGGACAGGGAGCTTGGTGATGGGCTGGGGGCAAACCTTGAGGCTAGGCAGTGAGAAAGCTGTCAGAAGGAGGAAGTAAAAGTGAAAAACAAGAACTCTATCTCCCTAAACTCTCAGTGAGTTCCATGCTGTCCTTGTAACACTAGGAGGTAAAACATTTCAGGCAGAAATGTAGATTTCTAAGTTGAGAGTGTTCCTTCAAAACTCCGTGTTACAATGACAATGAAGTGTCTCTTGCTTGTGCTTTCTGGGAAAAGGCTTCCAACATTCAGAAGGGAAATGAGAGAATTTGTAAAGACAGATGAAAATGTCTCTCATTGATAGATGGAAGGAAGACATTGTTCTGTTTTGTTAAAATGGCCTCTATAAGACATTCATTGCCCATCAAATGATGTATTAATTATTGATAGGGAAAAACCAGCAGGCAGTACTGCATTCAGTTTGACTGAGGAGGGGCAAACATCCTGGCTGGTAACACCAAATGCAGAAAGTGCCTGATGTACAGGAAGCTGTTCCAAAGGCAAAATTATTTTTAAGGTGAAATTTCTACATGAAAGGATTACACTTGTAAGAATAAATCCTGCTGCTCTCTCACTCCTGCCTTCTCTGAGTAAATGTGTATGCTAAAGGGCTTTTACTTCAGCTGAAATGGTGTATCACGCCAGCATGGTTTTTAAGCTTGTATTCTAGGAAATTGCTAGGAAAAAACAAGTAAAAAGTTAAAAACAGTAAAAAAAGAACAGCAAAAACTCTAACAGTTAACAAGAGTTATATTATAAAGCAGAAGAAATGTAAATATATCAACTATATACAATATAAACAACGTAAATATATCAAATATTTGCTGGAAGCTAGCTGGAATTATGGATGTGGTGGAAAACCCACTGTCAGATTTTGCTTAATATCAGATTACAGTTCAGTGTGTTATGGGTTGTGTGTTACAGACACCCCCTAAGAATTCACGTCTAAATATAAAAAACTCATTACACCAGCTATATATTGGAAATTTCACCAGTGTGGCAAGAAGTTCAGCTGAATAAAAAGTGAAGGTGTATGCTGTGTGTGTGCTGGATAACCAGTGCACATTGCCCAGACTGAGATGTGTTTTGAAGTTCACTCCCAAGACAACACTGGGAATGGTGTTTTTTCCAACCTAGAAACTCCTTCTATCGATTTTCTTCTTCCATTTAAAGAAACCACTTACCTACCACATTTCAAACGAAAGGGTCCATCCGGCAAAAACTCTTGTTTTTCTGCTGTTGCTTTCCCTGGGTCTCAGTAGGGGTGCAGCTACACACTTGAATATGTATGCAGCAGGCCAGCACATTGCTCATCCACTGCAGAGACAAAATCCTGGCAGGCAGGCAGGCAGGCTGGTCCTACTGCTAACAGCCACTGCAGAATAAAAGATTCTGAAGTGCTAATGAAAGCCCTGCTGAAGAAACCAAAGAACTTTTCAGACCCCATTACAAAGTAATCTGTAATCAGATGTATAATTACACATCAGGGTTCACTTAAGAAGTCCTACCAACCTCTGGCCTTCCTGTCCTTCTCTTCACCCTAAAATCTTTCTTTTTTTTCCTTTCTCTTTTCTTCTTTTCCTACACAAACTGTGCTTTTGGCCCTTTGAGTAGATTTACAAGTTCTACTCCTGACCTACTTTTCCATTGTTAGTCCTGCAGCTCTTGTCAGGAAACTTGGCAGAACCAAAAGGTTTAGTAGCAAAGCACCAAAGTCCCCTAATGAGCTACACCAGTGAGCAAACCTTCCCTAGCCTCACCCTGCCCTTGTTTCAGTTCCTTTGTTATTCAGGTCAGGAGCAAACTCTCAAAGGAAGAAGCCTGATCTCCCTCATGGAGTAAAGGCTCTAGAACTAAGCCCTTGAATTTAACCAGAACAGTGGTCCAAAGAGGACCCTAGGAGCAAGAAATTACATTTTTAACGTTTAGGGAAGAAATCAAACTCATTTGTCTCATTTGGAAACTTACTCATTTGAGCAGAAATGTCTGATTTTGGGTACCACTCTTAGAAGCTGACAACACAACAAAACCTAACAATAAATGTGAAGATACAAATACAGTCAAGGAGAAGGGAAAAAAAAACCCCACCAAAATGTGGCTATTTTGGAAAGAGGTAACAAGGAAAGTGATACAGCAAATGTGTAGTTTTGTATTTTCTTCTACTCATTTACTTTTTGCATCTGGCAGAACTTCATTACTTTTTACACTTTCAACTCTCAGCTGTTCTCCATCCCTGCAAATCAGCTCATACATCAGGTGCACACGTGTGCATACAGCTCTCCTGGGTCTCTGACTGGCCTGTACACAAGCACAAAGAAGCACCCCATCAGCCAGCAGGCAGGATTTGCAGCATGATTAATATGTTTCACCCTTGATGAAAAGGTCCTTTACAAAGCTCCACTGACCTCTACCATTCCTAACTAACAAAGGGAGGAAAAAGAACTAAGAAAACGAAAGGAATTTTAACAAGATAAGTCAGTGCATACTCTTATTTTACAGGGTGTTATACTAGACATGAAACTCTTTTTGCAACTTGAAAAGCAGCTAGACAGGAAGCATAACCAACACCAACACTTCTCACACTGGGGAAGCTTCAGCTCCAGATCTGGAGCTTTACTCTGTCTCTAGCTTCACGCATCCCATTACAGCATCAGGGCTCTAGAAGGTGCAACCACTGGCACAATAAAAAGAAAAATATTGGTTGACTGGGCAAAGTTGACATTTCCAGCCTCCCTAGTATTCTTGCTAGGTTACAATTTTAGGTACTATTCAGGAAAAAGAAGCCCTTTATTATCAACTGTAGAGCACAGCTTATTTTCTTCAAGCAAACACAAAGTATGTGTAAGTGTCTGAAATTATTGCTGTAAAAGGTAAAGTATATTTTCATGCACAGTATGAGTAGAGTCACTGACACCATAACCAGCTCTTGGTACCTAAATTATACTATTAGGTATCTTGAACCTTAACACAAAAGGAGAACCTGTCAGTGACACACAAAAATTTTGGCCACAAGAGTCTATTATGATAATTTAGCTTGGTCTCCTGAACAGTGCTGGCAGTGTCCATTCATCTTTTCAAGAATACCAGCAGAGGAACCAATTAATTTTGTTTGTGATAGAAGCAACTGTTTGCACAATGGCACCTCTTAACTACTCGGGACTTGAGCAGCCCCCCTTCTCTGGGGCCAAGCCCTTCAAGCCCTTCTTTCTCTGGTACCAAAAAAAGACTTCAGATACAAGTGATGGAACAGGAGAGCCACACACAAACCTGTGAACAACAGCTGAAAATCTCTGCAGGTAATTACTGGTTCCCTGTGTGATCCAACAGGTTAGTGACAGAAAATGATAGCCAATGTGTTTTCTCTTAGCTGGCTCTAAGTACCTGCAAACTGTGATTTCCTATTCTAGTAATAACACATATTCATGGAGCTGTTAAGTTGATAGCATCTTTTATTTAAGCTAATATTGTCTCCTTTTTGTCAGTGTGATTTCAGAGGAGTTTCCAATGCACCTCACAACATCTATACAAATATCCTGCCGCAAATTATATTGATGATATATAATCCAGCTTGCAGATCAGATAAGATCACAGCACATTGTTTACAGATCTGCCTTTGTATGTTATACAGTGACAGTGCCAATCAGCAGTACATTGCAAAGCAAAGCCTTTGTTTATTAAAGAAAAAATAACCTCCTACTAAAGATCTTTTGTACACAGGAAATCATAGGAGTAAAATTAGAGCAGTATAGTTTAATATTAAGGCTGGCATTTTTCTCAAACAATATACTTTTTCCTGACCCTCTTTATCTTTTTTTTCCACAGAAATTTAAGACAGAGGATTTTACTTCATGTTGGGTCAGTAAAGTGTGTAAACATGGAAACAGAGAGATAAAAGGTTCATCAGTGTGCCTTGAGGTATCAGCATCCATCAGCTGTCTGTGCTTGTTTGCATGCACAGGGCTGAGCTAATCACCAGATTTGGAACCGGGAAGCAACCCCTTTTCAGATTAGCTCAACAGGGACTGCTGGGTTTTGTTTATCTTTCTCTGCAGCACAGTGCGGGGTCCAGAAGCATCTGCAAATGTCACCCAGCAAATCTCCTGCTAGTCAGGAGGACTTAGAAGTGCCCTTGATCTCTCCTGTTCTCCTCCTGTGACACAATTATTGTGGCATTTTGTCTTCTAGCACAGACTTGGAGTCTGTTGTGAGAAGCCTGGAAATGTACAGCATCCCGGGGTGATATGAGCTACAGAGCACATGACTGCACATCTGCAGTGTGCCTTTCTGCATTTGGACAGGCACTGACTGGACAACTTGGGTGGTGCCATTCAGTCCTATGTCTTCAGTTTATCTCTGTGGCTGATCCCTTGCCCTGGAAAGACTGCCATGGAGAGACCTCTGCAGGGAACTGTGGATGCAATCCTAGATGCACAGAACTACCCCTGAGCTATTGGCTATGGGTTTATTTATACTGTAAAAAGTCAAACAGAATTTTTCGGGGTTCATCTCTACTCATCTCTATGTTCAGCCAGCATTTGGCCAAGCAAGCTCCACCTGCAATAACAGTACCATTTCAGGCTCCACCTCCAGCTCTCAGCATCAATGTGCTTGGTTTTGCTTTACACTCTGGTTGTGAAAAATACTCTTAAAATCTAGTGCAAGAAAAATAAAGCAACTGACTGCTCTGTTGTCTGCCAACCTCATCAAAGATCAAAGTGTAGAGTTCAAAATCACTCCACTAAATTGCAGATATTTAACCAAGGCAGCTAAACACATCTTGGTTCCTGGACAACCAACACACAGCAGAAGACTACTTAGAGAGGCAGTCTGCTAACCTGAAGACCTGACACTTCTGGAAGAGCCTCTCATCCCTTTCAGCAGAGAGCCAGTGTGGCCAGGTTGCCTCCACTAAGTAGGATGAATGCAGGCCTTAGAGTGGGGATGAACAAACAGAGCAGTCAGTTGCTTTATTTTTCTTGCACTAGATTTTAAGAGTATTTTTCACAACCAGAGTGTAAAGCAAAACCAAGCACATTGACAGGGTAGACATGCAAATGAGAGAAGCAGAGAGTGAAATGAAAGCTACTGCAAAGCTGACATCTGTTTTGTGCAGTTTTTTCCACACACAGATTAGAGGTTCAGGGGTTTCGGTCTGCTCACCTCTTGCTAAGAATTACGCAGAGCCATCCCCTCTCGTTGTCCCACACAGCCAGGCACTCCCACACCATTACAGGTCACAGCACCACCTGCCCGGTGCACTCAGCAGAATGAACCTTTTTCCTCTTTAAGATCAGCCTACAGACACACAGCTGAGTTTTCAGGAAGTGTTTTATTCACTGACTGCTTGCAATGATACAGATAGCTTTCAACAGAAGTGAGAAGGTATTAGGGGGAAGGAATCTTCCTCTGAGAATTTCCAGTGTTAAGGCTTTTATGAAATATGTCATTATAAGGAAATGAATGAACGCATTTGTCACCCTCTGGGAGGTCTCAGAATGGCTTCTATTTTTATCTCTTCTTACCCCTTGAAGGAGCCAAGGACTAACATTTGCGATTCCTGATTGAGGATATTAATGTTTTAAAAAGCTGCTATTCCTTCCAGGGCAGTAAAGTGAATAACCTCTTCGGGTTTTTCACTGGTTTGCCTCTTGAAATGAAATTTTGGTGACTGTGTTTCTAGTAATACGTGTCTTACTAGACACCATCCAAACCTATTCCTGTGTATTTATCTGGTATTGAATTTTAACAAATCTGGAAGATGTATGATCAGCTAGTACATGTGCAAAATACGCTTGTTTTTCCTTTCTTGAAGTATTTTTGCTATGCTATGCACTGTTTATTCTGAACTTACAGAGTCCAGAGAACACAGGTTCATGTAAAATCATATGTGTTTACTGAAGCTGAAGGGCTGAGTGTCAAAAAAAAAAAAGAGAGAATTAAAAGGATGTTTTCAGAAACATCTCACGGGTAACTGTTACATTAGTACTAAACCCTCTGAGTGTAATGATCTGCCTGCCTGGAGCAGAAATATTTTTATTTATAGTCAGCACAGTGAGAAATCATTAGTCCAGTTACCAGTATATTCATGCCTTGAACAAGTGTCCACAAATATAAGAAGGCTTTTTGAAAAACCTTCACCCACTACTGCAAGACTGGATGAGACTTATCTAAAAGACTGTTGATGTTGCATTTGATGAAGCAGATGGGTCACTGCTGAGCACACACTATTACCTTGCCAGAGGCTGGGTCTATTGTCAGAGCGACACTTCTGGCCTTCACTGGCCTAAACAGCAAACAATCAGTGTGGAAATTGTGACTGGAGATCCCACCAAAAGGAGAGTTGTTTCACAAGGTTATATTCTATGGAGCAAAGATTTCATATATATTTTTATTCACTGCATTTCAAATTTCACTCTTCACATGAAAGCATTACCAGCCTATTCACATGTTCAGGACTGTCTCAGGATTTAGCATGGAGAAGAGGACAGGTTACTGCACCCCTGAGTGACCTGGTACAGAAACACAGCAGGCCTGCATTTTTCAGAACTTTTTCTTCTTGATTATTTCCCCTGCAAAATTAAAATAAGCAATTTAAAAGCAATTTTAAATTAGCATATTGAGGACAGTTTATTATTTATGAGATGGAAATCAGGATCTTGGATGACTGAACTCATTAAAGACACTTTGGAACAGTTCCCATGTATTTCTTCCATGGTACCCACACGACAAATAATTCACACAGTAATTAATGCCATGTCTTCCCAAACAATACATGCTTCCGACAGGAACTGTTCAAAAAGGAAATGCAAGAAGCTGCACCAAAATAGCAATAAGCTTAAAATACCTATCAGCAAAACCAGGAAGTTTTGTGTTAGGGCAATAGAGATGTTTCAGCTGAACTTACTGGGCCAAAGACATCCCTGAATTAGCTCACAAATGGTCAGTGGAGCTAGCAAGGAGGGCGTTTGGCCAGCCAGGCCTCTGCACTGGCACAGCTTTTGTCTGACCTTGTGTCAGGGACTTACAACAGACAGCGCTCTGTCATCCCGCCACACAGAGTACACAGTGTAGCACGAGAGAAAGAAGTCTATTTTCCTCCCTAGCTGTAGCCCACAGGGCTATTTGCACTTCGGTGAATTAAATACTTTTCCAGCATTGTGACTACCTGTAAAAAGTCTCTACAGGCACAGTTACACCGCACGGAGCGCAGCACTGGATCCCCAGCCGGGGCCAGCGCAGGAAGCGGCAGCAGTGCAGCTGTGCCAGCACAGCGCCGTGCCCGCACCAGCCCTCTCAGGAGCTGGGGAAATAATTGGCTCCGGCAGCCTGCCACATTTTCAGGGCCTAAGAGCCCTGCATGGCAACACGGGGAAGCTCACCCATGCAGCGGCCTCGCAGTGGCTCCCGCTGTGCTGCAGGGCCACTTCTGAAACGCGGGACAGAGCTGGGCGGGTCGTGCAATAAGGAACTGCTCACTTCCACCTGCTCTTCGCTGCAGGTGAAGGGCTGTGGCCTCACCACTGTGCTGTGGTACTGCATTTCAGGGGCCACGAAACAGTCCAGATGATAGACATTTGCCATTGCTGGCCAGGGAAAAGGGCCTGCAGGGTGGGCAGGGATGCTGTGTTCTCAGCAAATCAGATATGTGCTCTCTTTCAGGGGGTACTTACTCACTCAGCACCTCTGTGAAACACTGGTCATATCCTCTAAGAGGAATTCAAGCACAGAGAAACAAAATCTTCCCAAGGAGATCTATGTCAAAAGAGAGAATTGAAGCTAGATCTACAGATTCCCACATTTATACAATTTATTCTTTCTTTCTAATTAATAAAGCCATGTAATGGGACATGATTTTTCCCTGTCCATACATTTAAGTTTCACATCACAGCCACTACCATGGTAAGAAAGAGTCAGCAAGTGACAGATGTTAGCAGGACACCAGTGGGAAGTACTCTATACTTGCTGCCTGGCAGAGCAACAGCAAGGACAGAAACTAGAAGGGATGAAGCATATGAGGGAGGGACACCACTGCTGAGATCCCTGGAACATGTTAGCCCAGAAAAGAACCTCACCTTTTGACTAGAAATCCCACTGTCAGGCAAACCCGGGACAAACATTCAGGAGAGAGCCATCTCTCTCACAATCCACCTTACTGAACTGTGGGATTTCCATCATGTCTCCTTGGAAAACAAGAAGGGAGATGAAAAATACAGGGCATATTGGCTCTTTTTTCTGCAACCTCAACAAGCAGCTTCATAAGTCCAGCTCACTAAATGGGATGGAATTTTTCTACTCCCTTCCCACCAGGCATAGGCAACTGGATAAAACTCAGCCTCATGCACATCCAGTGAGGAGGATTTGGTCCAGCTCTGCACAGCAACATGCCTGTCTCTTTTTATTTTTGTCTCTCTAAAAGAGAGCTCTCAAAACAGTCAATTTGGTTTTAAGTTATTTTTAAAGGGACAAAGGGAAACATCAGAGGTTGAAAATGCGCAGTGAACCAGTAAAAAAAAACTCTGAAAAAACATGCTTTACAGTGGTAATTATGACAGATTAAACAATGAGTGTCATCAGTGTAATGGTACAAAGCACACAATACTGTTTCCTACTCAAATATTTGCAGACATTTCTGTTTTTTTGTTTTAATGAAATCTCTTCTAAGTATTGAATTGATTTTAAGAACCATCCTGAGGCTCACAAGAGCTATCGCTGTCAGAAGCCCTGTCAGATATTTGAACTGCAATTTGTCTCCAATGGTTCCCAGCTTGAGCTAGAGAAATGATGTAAACATATCCTTTTAGGAGGTGACGAGTCTGAAAAATCACTGCCTGTAAAGACAACATCTCTGAGAGGAGCTGAGGACCTCTCCAGCCATACAGTTACAATGGGAATTTTAAGGATTCCCACATCTTGACAAAAACTTTTGCTGCAGATTTTCAGTGCTTCTGAAACATATCCAGGAACTGCTCTGTTGTGTGACTAAGCTGTCCTCTTCGGATGGCTAAGCACCTGGAATCCTCTCCTCATTCACTACATATGTGCATGACAAGTATGGGCTGCAACCATGAAGCCAAAGGAAATAAATCAAATCCTTCTGAGGATTTTTGAGAGCTTCACAGCTATTGGATGGGAAGTAACACAGTTTAAACAATGATACATTAATTAATTATAAATGACAGCATGTGAACCCCTGGAATTTCTGTTAATACCAAATGAGTTTCTGATGGTTTATATAAAATAAGAAACTGAAAGAAAAGCCTCTGTGTGCTAATAACACCCAGATATTTCAGGAAATTGGCTTTGAATGTTGCTGGGCATTATACAAAGAATATTCAATGAGCTGAATCCTGAGGTTGATCCTTCACTGTTGTTTTGTTTTAAGCAAAAATGTCTATTTGCTTTAATAAGAACTCTTTTCAAATAAAGGAAATCACCTCAGATACGACCCTTGTGGATATGTCTCACTGTCATGTTCAATATAGCTCTCTGAACTCCTTTATTTGTGACAACCTGCTTCCTGTTGGCTCTCACAGTACTTGCGAGATTTTTCCTTGTTTCCTTTAGATGTCTACTTGGACTGAGTTTTGCTGCATCTAAGAAAGATGATGATGACTGCTCAGTACAGAAGGAGAAGCTGTGCTTTGCTGCAGTCCCATTAATCCCTGAAGAAATTTGGAATCAGAAGACAACCTGGCACGGGTTGTATTTCTAAGCTGGCTGTGAAAACCACATGCATTTCAAAGGCCAACCATTTCCCCCACCAATCCTGTGTACCACCCCTGCTGACTTGGAAGAAGTAGTTCTGCCATAAGCCCCAACTCTCTCCACTCTGAAAAAGTCAAATGCTAAGGAAAGCGATGAAATCATTAAAAAGACAGCAAAAGACGGGTGTTTGCCAAATGGAGAAGGGCCACATGACTAGGCAAAGAATGTTTATTTTAGCACTCCCAAAGTCTGCTAAAGATAGTAGAGAGTGAAAATAAACGTGAGAGCTATCACACTGAAGTAAGAGGAGTTAACAAGCATCTTTAGGGTAGCAACACAAGGGAGGAATTTTGGAGCTGTATGTCTGAGTAGGTTCTGTACCAGCTGCTCTGACCACCCAAACAATGGGGCACTTTGTGTACAGGAGGGTAAACACTGAGAAGTGGGGCAAAACCACAGTATCCTTCATTTTGATGGATAACAAAATGCCTATGCCAATAATACCATTGCAACTGTTCCTAGACTGCTCCATACATCACTAGATCTGGGTCAGCATGAAATTAAGGATCACGAAGTAGAATAGGGACACAGAAAATTTCCCTGCAAAACTCTGCACAATATACCAAAACGTATGCAAACAGCAATTTCTGAATAGATTCAGCTTTCTTATTTGACCTTATGTATTTTCAAAACTTCTTCTAGATTCTTCAAGAGAGAAACCTAAATAAATTGCAAAAACCTCTTATGCTTTACTAATGTATTTTATAAATTTTCGTATTTTTTCTGAACTGATGAAGAGAGTTATCGAAGACTGCCATGCTAATTCCTGAATTTCTTCCTGTTCATTGCCCCTTCATAAGTGGCTGACTCAACAGACAACTGAGAAAAGACTAAATAAGTTTTCTCTGGGTGGCATTTTAAGCTGGAGTATTTTAAGAACTGCTATTATGTTGCAGCTGAATATTCCAGCAGACTGTCTGACTCCTTTCTGAATCAGAGTGCCACCAGGCCAAATATTTGCACAAATTCCATGCATTGCCCTGTACATTCTGCACAGAGAAGAGCAATTTTATATGCAGGTAAACAGTGGCTCTTTATGCCAGCATTTGATCTCTAAAAAATGCAGTCTTTAGAACAACACCAGAATAGGCATATTCGGTTGTGAATCTAGCAAAATCCATGCTTTCTCAAGAACTTTTTTAAATGTCATATGTGTCAACCCATAAACAGATATATAATTGTATAGACAGATCTCTTTGTGAAGAGAGATCGATAAATCTGAAATTGTACAGGAATTAAGAGCAAAAAAAGACATCTCAAAGCCTTCAAAAGATAGATTTGCACCAAAGTTGCTGAGCTGCTGTTAATGATACCAATTGTCTGGGTTGGAATTTTTTGAGGCAGAAAGTTGGTACTTCAAACATACAAACAAGGTCAGTGAAAGATTTCACTGAATCAGCAAAATTCCTCAGTCTTCCAGTCTTTTTTTAAAAAAGCCAGAAAATTTGAAGTCTATTTATAAGAAAGGAGAACTGAGAAAAAGCAGAGCTATTTTAAAAAGATTACTAAATGTAACTAATGTAGATTTGAATATGTACCTTGGAGTGGTAGAGGTAATGAAACTTGGCTCCATAACCCTACTTCTGCAGCATGACTGTTTTCTAAATCACTCTTCAGTGAAATGCAATCTAAAGAAGTCTTATCACAAGTCTCTTTTAAATGGTGTTAGTAGAAACTAAGACTATTAAGAAGAAAAATACTTTTTTTTCCCTAACTTGCAATTCAAAACCACAATGTTGTTTTCTGTTTGTTTTGAACAGAAATATGCTCTCATGACTGGTGGATTGACTTAATAAAACATACCAACTGCAACAAACTTAAAACTCCTTACTCCTTTCTATTTAAATAGTTGTTTTGTCACTAGCTTACACTGATCTTACGCAACTTATTAACACCTATAGTTTTCACAAGTATTCCGTACTTTTTATTTATATTATCTGTGCAGAACAAAATACAGGAATTGTCTGATTTTCAGGGCTGTGAAACTGAAAACTTCTGCATGTAGAGATTCATCATCTTAAAAAAAGAATATGGTTCCTCCACAATTCACCCCCAAACTCCAACTGCAGTTACCACACAGAAAGATGCATCCTCCTCTACAAAGATGGCAAGTTTGTAAGATGGCAAATATAAAAGAATAGAAATTTTCCAAAGATGGCAAATATAAGAGAATAGAAATCGTGGACTAAACCTCATAGTCACAGTAATGTCCACCTATAAAATGGGCAAAATGCTGATCCGTTGCCTTTGCAGGCAACCTCAAGAGTGACCATCTGACCACTGTGAAATCTCTTGTCAGTTTCAGTGTAAGAGGAAGTCTTTCTTCTGCCATTTCTCCTTTATGGAGCATGTCTACTAAACTATCAGGCCCTCCTGGCTGGAGGAAAAGGAAACACAAAAAAGCAGATGACAGATGGCAGGACATGAATACTGTAGTGAAACAGACTGGCCATTTGTCTTGTCTGCTACAATGCCAGTACAGTGCCACACGTGAACACTGGCAGCCTTGATGGCAGAAGACATGTAGCTCTTTGACTCACGTGCTTAGAACAGTGGCAGCAGAGCAACTGAAAACTCAGTTATGTAATTCTTGATCACAACACAGGAGTGAAACTCTTTAACGTTCTTCTCAGACATAACAGCTAATGAAAGGTGTCCTTTAACAATCAAGGGATCGGACCAACAACGAAGAGCTGGATTCTTTGACCACCTCCTATTGGTTTTTACTTTTCTAAAAAGTAAAAAAAAAAATTCTAAAAAATTGTGAATTGACAGCTGAAGGAAAGTGGGGGGGAAAAAGGGAGGAAATAACCAGAAAGAGAGTGGGGATTGGTTTTTCTTCCAGTTACTTTGCTGCTGGTAAGTGGTGAGGGTGTACTGTAATTTTAATCCAACATCCTCAGTTTAGGAGATGTTGTTTTAGAGTCAACTTACTAATTGAAGAAAACAACACAATTTTCTTTCTATGTCAGCAAGTATTCCTTGTTCCTGTGGCAAGGAGGCTGTAGTGTAATGGAAGGGTGGCCAGAGAGGGAAGGGCACTCTCTTTGCCAGGCAGCAGGTTAAGGAATGAAATTCTTCACAAGTGTGTTCACGTCAACTCCCACTTTACATGCAGACAGGAGAGAAAATGTGAGTTTATCAATGCATATCCAAGATACTGTGGAGAGACTCTTCAGTATCCAGCCCTTGACACAGACCTCCACGTTTCTCTTGGAGTGGGAACAGGCTGCAGCTATGGATAGGACAAGAGGACATAGTCTTAAGCTGTGCCAAGAGAAGTCTACATGGACATTAGAAAGAATTCCTTAACAGAAAGTGATTAGATATTGGGATGGGCTGCCCAGGGAGGTGTTTAAGGCATGACTGGACACGGCACTGAGTGCCATGGTCCGGTTGATGTGGTGGTGTCCGGTCAAAGACTGGACTTAATGATCTCAGAGGTCTTTTCCAACCCAAGTGATTCCATGAGCTTGTGAATGTGAAACAGTTTAAGGTCCCTCAATCCCTCCACAAACACCACTCCCGCTGCCTGATGGAGCACAGGGCCATCCCGCCTGAGCTCCAGTCCCTGGAGAACTACAGTGGGGAACACACGACCAGGGTGTTCAGAGCCGAGGGCAGGAGCACGACGGCTGCTGCCACGACACACCAGGCGCTTGTGACAGACACCGGGAAGCACCTGTTTCCGTGGGCTGCAACCGCTGCCCCCCACCCAGCCCCAGGGCAGGCGGCCAACACGGTGCTGGAGGCACATGGAGCCGCTGGAGCACACCCCCGCCGGTGGGACGGGGGGCCGAGCAGCCCTGAGGGCCCCGGGCTGCGGGACGCGACTCTCGCGAGAGCGGCGCCTGCCCTCGCACACACACGGGCCTCTCGCGAGAGCGGCGCCGGCGGGCCGGCATGGAGCGGCTCTTCGCGCTGGAGCTGCTGGTGGAGGCGCTGCGGGTGGCGGAGCCGGGGCCCGCGGAGCTCCGGGCACCCGCGGATCACCCGGCACCCGCGGAACACCCGGCACCCGCGGAACACCCGGCCGTGGCGCTGCGCCTCCTGGACTTCCCCACCCTCGTGCTGCGCCCCGCCGCCGCCGCGCCGCCCCTGCGAGCGGGGCAGCTCTTCCCATACGGCCGCGGCAAGCGCTGCCTGTTCCGCTGGCGCCCGGACTCGCTTTTCGCCGCGCTCCGCCGCCGCCCGCTCCGCGCCCTGCTCCTGGCGCTGCCCGCCGGGCTCGCCCCGGGACCTCCCCGCCTGCTGGGCAGCTGCGCCGTGTCCTTGGCCCCCGCCGCCGAGCTGCTGCAGCGGCCCGGGGCGCCCTCCTCCTGCGGCCGCCGCGGCCGCTTCGCGCTGCGGGACACCGCGGGCCGCCCCGTCGGGGAGCTGGTCCTGCGCTACCGCCTCACCAGCCTGGGGGCCGGCGAGGCGAGTCCCGCCAGCCCCCGCGCTGCCACACCGCCTGCCACCACCCCGGAACCGCCAGACGAGGAGGAGAAGGAGAAAGAGGAGGAGGAGGAGGAGGGTGAGCAGCTGGAAGGCAACGTCTATTGCCCTCCGCTGCTCTATTACAGCCGTGAGCCGGCTGAGCCTCAGCGGCCGCCAGCAACGAGAGGGCGGTGGGAGCATGTTGAGCCCCAGAGACCGCAGAAGGACAAGGGCCGCAGCCCACCACGTCCCAGTGCTGGGCCCTCGCTGCTGCACCCCGCCAGCCCTCGAGAGCCCCAGAGCGCCCCGGTGCAGCTGCCACTGCTCAGTGCCCTGCTGGCAGAGCTGTCGGTGCTCACCCGCAGCGCTGTGCCTGCTGCTGCTGTCCACCCCCATCTTGCCTGGCTCTACCAGGCCCCGGGGAGTGGGGAGGACACAGCCTCATGGCCCCCCGGTCACTCTGCTGCCCTGAGGCCTGCAGAGACACCTGTGGGGCCATGCAGGAGCAGTGAAGTCACCAGCCCTCCGTTCAAAGAAGGCCGTCAAAAGGCCACCACCCCAGAGTCTTCTGGGGTTGGGAGAAGACCCAAGAAAGCTGAGCCTGAGGGACAGCCAGCCTGTGAAAGGAACTGCAAAGCTAAGGAGAACAGACCTCCCAGAAAGAAATTGATGTATGGGCTGACAAATACACTGAGGCTACGGCTGCAGCAGACCAACCCCGATAAGCTGATAATTCATGAAAGGAGGGAGCAGTACAGAAAAAAGCAAATGGAGATGCTGAAAGGGAGAAGCCCCTTACCCAAGAGAAAACTGGTCAGAAATACTGAAGAACAGCATGTGGTGTCTTGCAGGCATTGTAGCACAGGAGGCAGTTCAAAGCGGAATAATCAGTTGGATAAAATCGTTCAGACTTCATTAGAAAACAGTGCTCTCTCAGAGTCAGTTTCTGTGACAGGAGATAAATCCCCTGGCCTGCAGAAACAGCCTATTGCAAGTCTATCCAGGAACGATTCAATAATTACAGCCCCCTTACCAGAGGAAACTCTGTTAAAATCTGCTCATGAGGAAAAGTATTCAAAAGCTCAACTCCCAGCAGCATTCCCATCAGATGCTAATGCAAAAGGAAGTTACAACAATGCAATACACTTAATCCATCAGAAAACCATGGAGCATGATGATGTGTCTGTTTTAAGTGGTCATAAACTAAGCCGCAGCAGGAGTGTTGAAAACAACTCTGAATTCATATACTCTGATGACTTTGTCGCTAGTCCAGAGAACTCAATTTGTTCAGAAGATTTCACCAACGCTGAGTGTACAGGCAGAGACTCACAAGTTCGTGAGAGCAGTCTTGAACCTCTGTGGCTTGAAAGACCAAAGCAAGATAGGTCAGATACAGAGCCAGAATCCAGCAGGTCCAGAATTTCAAAGACAAGTCAAAGAGCTCAAAGTACTTCAGATCTTGTGCCAGTTCCTTCAGCTTCATCTCCAGTCCAGTCTTTGAGGAGCAGCTGTGACTTTAAAACCAGCATGGGAACTAGTGCTGAATCTGCTGATTCACTTAACCTTGCTGAGATGGAGGCATCATTATTAGATGGAGAGTGGAAAGCCCAACAGATGAGTCAGGAAGAGAACAGGGGTGATCGACATGTTAAAGAAATATCTACACTGAGAAGCAAACAAGTTAAATCTGATACTGATGTGAATACAGGAAAGGGGCAGACCTCTACAGGGCAAAAGCAGTCAGTAACTCAAGTTAGCTCTTACTTGCCATCTAACGTGTCTGATCTTGAACTTAGTGTTCTGGAAAACAGTAGGTCAGACAAAGAAGATGATTTCCTGGAAAAACTACATGGCCCTAATCAGTGCAAAGACATCAGTCAACTTGTAATCAACAAACTCCCAGGATACACAATGTAATTATAAGTTTTCACTGTCTGGATTAAGATACCATATTTGAACTTCGTAAATCCTGTTACATTTGATTGTACTAAATTTTATCATGCACACTTATTACATCAGTGAATTTAGTTATGAGACTTTTTTAATAAATTACTATTTGAATCTCTGATAAATGGTGTCTACAGCCTGACTTCAGTGTCAGTATCTTAACACAAAGGTAATCCAAACAGCACATGAAACATAACTTACTGTAGAAGCAGAAATGAATACAGAAGCAGCAAAAGCAGCCAGTACCCACAAAAGTAGTCCAGGGTAGAAGTAATAACATGCTACCAGAACAGCCAAGTACAGAATCCATTCCTAACCAAACAAAAGGGTTTTTTCCTCCTGAAAATTTCCAAGCTTCCTTTTCATTAGAAATTGTTACTTAGAACATATAGTCACAGCCAGTAGCATCACAGAATTTTGTCAGCTAGTCAGTATAATGATGTGTTTGTTTCCCTTTTCCATCACTAAATACAGTGACCAGAACTGGGTGAGCCCTTTTAGAGTTTCTTAGGTTGAAGTTTCATTTAAGTCAGATTTCCACAATTTATTATTGAATAGTGTAAGAATTATTGGTGATAGTAAATCTGTATAATCTGGGCAAGCTTTAAGAGGTGGATGGAAGTTACTTGACCTTGAAGACTAGGGGTATGCAAGGAGTAGGGAAGAGCATAGTAAATCTTCAATGCTTCACAACTCCCTGATTGCATGCTGTGACTCTAGGGAAAGGTGGGGTCAGCACCCACAGTCCAGAAACTTGGAACAAATGAGCATATTATGTCATGATGTAAAGATGTGAGGTAATGAGAAATTTGCCATGTCTCCTTTGCCATTAAAATAGTTGAACTGATGTCTGCTTTTGATTTCAGGTTTGCTTTTTATGGCTTCCAGTTTGATCATTGAACTTAATGTCTTCTGTTTAACTACAGAGGTTTTTCTAGAGTCCATGTGCTGATCCTAAATTTTAGAGGTTTTTTTTTACTTGAATTCCTGCCTTAGTTTTTAGTCTCATGTACCCCCTTTTCCCCCTCTTTGAGTAGTCCATCTCCTATGTCAGCTTTACCTTGCTAACTATCTCATCAATTAGGAGAGTTATCCTCAGTGTTAAATGACAGATTTATCCACTCCCCTTTTCTTTATAATTTACAATCTGTTTTTTGCCACAACTTTTTCATTTCTCACTTAATTTTCCATGTACTTTATTGCAAGAGCCTGTGTTCACACTTTAACATCTTGGAGGAGCATTTTCCTTTCCCTCCTACTATGTGTTTATTTTGTAGGAATGATAGCACCTCTCCTATTTAAAGCATGAACATCTGTGAGGAGTATTGGACTATCTAGTGTTGACTTCCTAAAAACCACTAGTAATATTTTTAATCTAAAGGTAAGCATCTGAAATTACCTATATACCAAAGGAATCTCTGGCCAGAGCAATTCCTAAATCTTATTTAGGGTGTCTTTCATCAGCTACAATTTTAGACCAATTTTTTTTTCCCTTTTTATTCCAATGCCATGGACTTCTTTGATACACATGGATTCAGGCTGTCATTTATATATGGCAATTATTCTGATTTTATTGATGGACTAATGTCTTGCACTTCTCATGAGCAAAACTGTCATTAAAATACAATGCTGACCAACCATTTTTATAGTGTGGCTATTTAAATGAGTTGCTAATGCTACAAGTCCACAATTTGAAGAACATTATTTATGAAAATTTTATTTAAAAAATAAAAGTTTATTTTCAGCACCAAGCAGGTTGAAACTCAAGGGCAAATTTCCAGTCTTTTTTCTATCCCCTATTCCATCTTCACTTTTCAATTTCCAGAAGCAAATATGGTAGGAGCAATATTTCTTTTGTTTAAACAATGAAACTAACCTCTTTTCAACTAATTTTATTTGGAATAACATTTCTAATGTTTACTGTGTAATAGCATTTATAATTTTACCAAGAGAAGAATGAAAATGACAAAAAATGCATCCTAGGAAGGCAATAGAAGACATTACACTAGAACAAAATTGCAGCATCATGCTTGTATGGCTTAGCTTATTTTTTTCTTTTCAAATACATACTCCACGTAGTGATTATTGCAGGTTAGCAGGTAGTTTCTGGCCCCAGGGATAATAGTCTATCTTCTTGTGAGAGTAAATTAATTTTTACTTAACATTCAAACAGCAACTCTCAGTCAACAAAAATGGGAAAGAACTTTATTATTGAAAACTCATAAACCAATATATTAGCAAGAAATAGCTGCTAATGACAAGAGGATGTTATGTCAACACAACAGAACAAAACAGATATTATTACCAATATAAAATATTTTAAAAATGGCCGTGGCATACTCCTTTTTGTACAGTTCCTTTAATAATCTACACCTACATTATACTACCTAGCCAGTTTTGGTTTTATAATTTGCAGCCTCTACCCCTGTTATCAAGTAGTTAAGATCAGAGGTCTAATAAGAGATGTCTGTAATGGAGGTATTACATCATTCCTTCATAATTTCTAAACAGTAAGGGCTGAATTGCATGGATGATGTTTGTGCAGGGGTTATGACAATATTCTGGGAGAAGCAAATAATAGTAGCACATACACTGCAATTCTTGCACAGTTGTCCCAGAAGTATCATAAATACTTAAGAATACATGGTCTCATTGACTCATTACATCTAAAAATTTCCTCACTGCACACTGTTAAACAGGAAACTATGGTTACTTCAAGTTTTGTTGTTGCAAACGTTAAACTTTACTACAGTGAGATTAAAAGGTGAGAAGTAATTACCTAAATTTACAGATCCTCACTAAACAAAGCCACCTAACTTCTTACTTTAGACTTGTAACTTTAACAAGATTGTTTTAAATCTGTATGATATTTTAGAAATAAGTTATATGGGTGTTCAGAAACATAGTTTCATTGCTTAAGTTTAGGGTGGTTAAATCTGCCCAAATAAAATTGAATTTCATGTTTTACAAAAAGACCCAAAACAAGAAATAAACACTTAGATCTACACATTAATCCAGATTTTATGATTGTTGCTGTAACTGTTTTTTTTAAACAGTTATTTCGACATACTATTTACTAAAGTAAATCTAGATAGCCACTACTGATAATACGATGGGAAGAGCAGGATACCAAATACTGATAGCTTCTGGCACTCTTCCCCTTCCATTGTAGTATTTTCCTGTAACTAAGTACTTCTTACAAGTCATACTACTTGATGGGCAAGAACAATGCTAAGCAATCGCAGCCAGGTAGGTCTCCTCCACTTCATTTTTTTTATTCCTCAGCACTCAGATTAGATGACACAGTTTCTTCCCTGTGATTTCTCTGATGACACTTCCTACCACGTATTTTACTACTTGTAATCCTTCCATCATTTTGGAAATCTTTTTCCTCAGTTCTCTGAAATCCCATCCAGCCTTGCTAACAGCGTGATTGAACATTTGACTTGTTCTTACTACTATTTTTCTAGGCCCCAGTATTTTGTGATGCCTGGTATTGTAATAATTTTGTTTCTCTTAGTGTAAGTGCTGCTCAGTCATTATTTAGATGCTAGTAATTATTTAGAAATCTTTATAAATTTGCTTTCCTTTTCTCAGCATTTGTCACCAGCATTTACTACTTGATTGTCTTTGTCTAAAAAGAAGTCAAATAATTGAATCCTGTATTTAGACCTTTAAAAGGTTTTGTTGACTTCTACATGCAGGGCCTTCACCAGCTGCTATGTAACTCCACTCATTCAGAGTTGCAGAATGACCATTTAGGACTGTGAATATTTTCCCATAGTTATAATTTGCCATGGCAGACATCAGGCTTCTCTACCTCTACCAAACCCTGCCTTTTAATCCTTTTCAAAAGTTTTGATTTCCAAATTAACTTTTCTTTCAAGATCTTTTTGAGAACAGATGTTGGCTTTAATTTAACATGTATTTAGAGCTAATGGCAATCACATCTGCTATAGCTAATGTTTGCTACCAGATAGCTGCTTGCATTTTCCATCTTCTCTTTCAGTCAGTATACTGCTGAATTTTAATTTCAGTTTTGTTCACATTGAGGTTCATACCTCATGTTTAATCCCTTGTAGGCATGCAGTTATGTTGAAGTCACCCAGACAAGCTGCAACTTCACTGTCTTTTTCTTGTTTGGCATTGATATTCACCTGCATTAAACTGTTTTTCCTTTTGTTTGGCTTTTATGACCTCACTTGTCTGAATTTTTAATGGCAAT
This sequence comes from Passer montanus, assembly GCF_014805655.1. NCBI lineage: Eukaryota > Metazoa > Chordata > Aves > Passeriformes > Passeridae > Passer > Passer montanus. The sequence continues at coordinate 8,578,084 of NW_024366591.1, forward strand.
CGTAATGTAAACCTCCCCTGACTTTACAGAATTGCTTGCATATTCCCAGAAGTGTATTCTGTGTTCTCGATTGTTTTCTAGAGGATAAATTTGAGTGTCTCATGCTGGAGAAAACAGTATTAATCTTCAGTTCTGCAGAGACCTCTGCAAGTGATTCATTTACCAGTTGTTTAAAATAACATGGCTTGGTAGAGGAAGTGATTAAATAACATCTGAGATATATAATACTCCTAACTTAATGAACATTTAAAGATTGATTCAGCTACAGAGAATAAAAAACCTCAAAGCCAAACAAACCCACCTTCCCTCCTGAAACAATAAAAAAATCCCTATAAAACTAAAATGTTAACTAAAACAATTTCACGTCTATTATATGTTTTTATTCTAATTATAGACATTTTACAAACATTTTGGTTACTAGCCTGAAAATTTCATGCCTTCATGTTCTCTATGTATCTATTAGCAGAAGGTAGCAGTTTTTTAAAAGGAAGTAAAGGTATTTAAATTGTCAAATCCCCCAAAATTCCATGAGAATTAGTCACCTCAAAAATGGTTGTGGAATGGAAAGCCATGCAGAGGACTCTAACTGTATTTGGAATGCAAAAATGTTTTTGAAAGAAGATAAGTCATGCTTCAACAAATATTTTCAGAGGCATTTGGAAAGTTTAGTGGTATCATGATTGAAAAAAACTCCCCCAGTTCAAAGATATTCCAGCCCTTTTTCTCTTGTCTCTGTTGGCAGATTCAGTATTTTTCCTGTCCCTTATGCTTATGTAGAGAGTACTTAACCTTTGACTCCTCCCTAAATTTCCATGCCAACACGAACCTTATTTCAGAGACATCTTCCCCTGCTCTCCCATCATGCCTTTCATCTTGATGCCTTGCCTGTTCCAGTTTCTCATCACATATTTTATGCCATCTTTAGAATTCATCTTGCCCTACTTATCATTAAGAAAAACTCCTAACACTTCTTAGACACTTTCACTGATTTGTGCGCATCTTTGATATCAAACTAAAGTTCTGATCATTGTCTGCTGGACTCTGTATGGTTTATCCCCTTCCTGCCTCTATGAACCTGTTTCCTTCTCTGTACCCATTTCTATGTAATTCTACCTTCATCCATCTAAAAAAGTAAAATATGGAAATTGCTGTACATCTGCATTTCGTTCCTTCCTTCATATCACCCTGATCATCCTCTCTGTGGGTACCTGTATTGCCTAGAGTTCTTGTCCACAGGAACATGCCAGACATAAAAGTTTGGATAGAAACCATCAGATCATGTCTGATCTTCTCTACATTGCAGTCTTTAACATTTTGCATGCTTACTCCTGACAGCTGGTGTCAACACCAGGATGAGACCAAGGTAATGATCAAAATTTAATGGCATATATAGGGAAGGAAGCTCTTCAGGATGTATTGTCAAACCTTGCTAACATCCAACACAGTATGAGGGAAGCTCTGATGTACCATGGCATGCAGTTTTGATTTTCTTATCCGTAATTCTAATAAGACTCAGCTATAGAATTACTGTATGTTTGAAAATCTGTTTGTTAACAGCCTTTTGATTGTTGCAGATCTCTCATCTCCTGCTGCCTCTGTGGTGTTACTCTACAGCCCTCCAAACATCGTGTGGCTTTATTTGTAAAGTGGAATACATGTATAGGGTTTCTTCAAAACAACCTTCAAAACAACCTTCACAGGGCTCAATGAAAAGACAAAAACACAAATTCAAGGTACTTCAGTATATTATCTACATACCCATTTTTAATAACAAAATATTGGAGCACATTCACCATTATCAAAACCTTTTATCAACAGGGGATTTGGCTCATTTTCAATGACAGCAGCAGATTTGCTAACCTGATGCTTCCCTGGTATTCATCACTGTTACAACACCACTTTTTAATTGCATCCTTTTTTCAAATTTTTAGCTCTTGATTAAATTTTGTTAAATTACACACATGCCATGTGAATTTAGTATGGCTTTATACAGTCAAGATCTGCATCAAGGAAAACACTAATTGCAACAGAGTCTTAACTGAAATTTGCTTTTTGTTTTTCCGATACCTTATAACAGCACAGTAGTCAGCCAAAGAAGCATTCCTTGTCAGCTACTCATTGCATTTATATGTCCAGAATGTATGTCCAGAACAGTGTCATGGCCAAACTTAGAAAAGTGTGTCAAGTTGGGGGGTAAGTTCCAGATGTTCCTCTGAAATTTCCTTTGCTTTTTTGAAGTCTTAACATGGAACTGAAATTTTGTTTCCCCAGCCTCTATGAGGTTTCTAATAAACAAAAGGGAAGACAAAACTAATTTTTGAGGAAGTGTCCCTATCTTCTTGAACACACATCAACCCTAGACACGGGAAAGTTATTCAAGGAATGTTTACAGAAACCACTCAAGAAATATTTCCAACCACTTTCCTATTCCACTTAACATCCCAAATAATTTGAGAACAGCGTCCTTCACCATACTTATTACTTGTACTTCTGATCTCAATAGGAAGAACTGTGAAGATACACATTTTGTTTTGGTTTGAGTTTAGCAATAGTGTAGATCTCAGCAGTCCTGCTTTTACTGGAGCCATTTCACACAGGCCTGCCAACAGTTCTGCAACTGGAGTAAATACCAAAGTTATGGATCAGATGTACAGTAGAAAGCAGAATAAAGCTGTACTGATGCAATAGTAATATGAGTTTGATCCCTGCACTCCAGGTCAAAGAAACTATGTGTTTCTGGAACAGCTGCACAGGCCTTGGATTTTGACCCATGGAACATAAAAATGAAGACAAACAATAAAAGGAAGGAGGAAGTAAGTTTTATAGGGATGAGTACCTCTTGGTTGGAGCCATTTGCTTCTCCCTTGGCTAAATTAAGCATCTCAACTGGTGTCTCAGTCAGCTTCCTGACTGTCCAAGGAAAAATTTGTCATTTGCGACAATCAGAATAAAAATTGCTAATATATCAGAAATGCCATTTTGACTGTTCCTGCACAACACACCACAACTTGCTGATCTTTTTTTTTTTCTTTTCAGTCTGGAAGTTGTTCTGCATAACAAGAAGCAGAACACACAGAAACACACATATGACTACATACCCTTTGATACCCCAATTTAAGACAACAAAGTAAAGCAAAAACAACCAAAGAAGCAAAAAGGAAAGCCCTGCCACTCAAAGTTTAGAAATTTCTAGAAAGTCACCAGTGGTGACAGGGATTCCTTGTTCTTTCTTTTTTCATCATTTTCCTGACAGCATTGGGGAATATCAGCAAGAGTTTCAGGTACATTTAGAGGTTAAGTGCAAAAAATGTCTCTTTAAGCAAATGTATCACCTAGGAAACCTCCTGTCCCCACTCAAGGAAGTGGTCAGGAAATCCATCAATCACCACATCATCTATTATTACACTTTATTTTTCAAAAGCTGTCTTTGTGATTGTCCTCAGTTCATATGTCTAAGAGGGCAGCTTGTTGCGGTGTAATAGCAGCTAGTTCTGTCTTTCAGTATCATGCTTGTTGCTTGTGAAGAGACCAAAATAATTTTGTCCATTTCTGCATGACAGCTCCCTCTTGCCATTTACTCAGAGCAGCCTAGATGTCTGCTCTTACAAGAATCTTCTGCAACCACTTTATCTTCTCCTCTTTCATTATTCCACATATAGTCACAGAACCAGCTACAAGCAAAAAAGCCAACCTTCCACTTCATGTGTACAACCAAAAGGGAAAAGAGCTCCAAGGACACAGGCAGGCAGGGAAGCAGGGTCCAATCCATGCCTGCAACTTCACCAGTGATCATCCTCCCTTTCAGCCAAGGATAGGCCTGGAGCTCATGACACACACTTCTAAGCCCAGCACCGTGAGTGTATTTCTGGGCCCAACAGGTCCTAAGCAAGAGTTCCAGAAGTGTGAAGTGTATTGATGTACATCCTCTCAGTGTGTATCCTTTCTTACCTTTCATAAACCTGCTATACTCAGCAATTTCCTTCTTTTTTTTTTTTTTTGTCCTGTTAGCATCTACTCTAACTTCCCAGTTTGGGTATTCTATCCCTATCCCTATTGTGGAAAGCATTTGCCTCAGGATAATTGTTACTTGTATTACACATACTGATATGACGAGACAGTGTGACTTGAATTACCACCCTGACTGGATTACAGTTTTTACAATCTCTGAAATTCTGATTTTTTAATAAGTTTATTCAAGTTAAAAAGCTGTTTGGGTCTCATGGAAATTTATTACTTTACATGGATTAATACTGAAGTGATTCTTTTAACATTATTTAAACACTAAGATATTCGTATTAAACATTTGCAAAGTACATATAGGAATTGTCCCAGTAACATTAGTACAAACATCATCTGCTGCAATCCAGCACAAAATATGTGGACATAACTATTAGGAACCATCTGGTGACCTGGCACTTGCTGGTACAGGAATGAAATTTTAATTAAGTTTTATTATCAGAAAGTGTAAGTGACAGCTCCCACTTGAAACCTCAGAGCCAGTAAACTGTCCACATAAAGAGAAGGATGTCACCCAGTTAATGGGTTGGATCACACTGCTTGATTACATACTTTGTAAGTAATGTGCTCCTTCCCTCTGTTCTTGGGCATAAATTGCTTGTGCAGTTGGAATTTTAAGAAGAACAACCATATGGAAGGTAAATTGGGAATCACACTGCAATTTACTGAGAACAAGGCAATACAATAGATGAATCACTCATTCCCCAGGTTTGGTGTGCCAGGATTGCATCTTGTGCAAGATAAAAGCCCAAAGGAAAGACTATTGTAACAATAAGACCATTCCAGCTACTACTGCACCTGCATTCAGGTTTACCTGGACCTGTGAAACAAAGCTCAGAAGTGTAAGAAAACTTCTCTCCTGCCCCAGCACTCACTATCATACCGTGATTCATTCAGGTGTTGGTCCTCAGGGTCCCAAAATAGCAGCCCATCAGCACCAGATGAACAAGCCCTAAATTTTCTGTCTTCTCTCAGCCATGGGTAACTATTACTGCTATCTTTAACATTTAGTATAGAACACTAAGGGTCTATCAAAAAAGAGTCACCTCATCCAAAAATGGTTCATATTTTCTATATTACAGTTGAGTTATAATTCTAGTTCCACTAAAGGCATTGGCTCTGCAGGTACTGACCCATGAAAGTTATAAAAGATCTCAATTTTGCAGGCAATAAACCAATTTGTGATTCAATCACAAGCACCCAGAGAAGGTCTGATCTGCTTCTACCATCTCCAGTTGTCTAAACCATAATCAGAATTTGCAAATAAGAAAATTCAATCCAGACTGTGACCCTTTGCACTTTGGGCTAATCCAAGAAAATTCCAGAGATCCACACTGCTGAAGAGTTGAAGTTTTATTCTTTGGAGAATTTCTCCAGTGCACTTCCCTAAATATGCAGATACACTTGACTTTGCAACATTAACCTTGAAGTGTCCATCAGCTCAAGAAGTAGAAGATTTCTATACATTCATTTTTAAAGCTTCAGCAATTCTCTTTTAGCAAAAGTGACTGCACAGACAGAAATCACTGCCATCCTCTGCACAACCAAACAATCACAGCCTTTAGATTAAGCTTAATTGCACAAATATAATATTGGTTAGTGTTTACATTTATGCTTTTGGGGAATTTTGTGTTAAATAATCTATTTTTCACTCATAAAATTATTTCTTTTAGGCCCCATGTTTAGTAAGGCAGCAAGCTTTGTACAAACAGAAACTACTGTCAATGTTGAAAAACCCTAACATAAATTGACTCTACTCCTAAATTCAAGCAAACATCAGTAGCATAATCCTTTTCTCAGAGTAAGCTCTGCTTGGAAACTAAATAGCCAAAGTGCTCCCAAGGGCAGCAATTAGTGTTTTAGCCGGTGGATTCATTTGAGGAGACTCGTAAATTTAATGAATTTCCCAGTAGTCAATCCATCACAGTCACTAATATGCTGGCAATCTTGCTACTGATAATGTTGCCAATACATTATAAGCCCTCATTTATTGCCTTAAATTTTAATTCAATGAATTCTGCATGTGAACTCTTCTCAGACGGCGATACTTTGTGCTAATGCAATCATAGATGGGCCATTTGGGAGCATAACAACACCGAACTCGGTATACTTGGCAGGACACCACTGGAAAGGCAAGACATTTCTCACCTGAGATTCTTTATCTCTTACCTCCCTGATACTTGTGCCTCTAAACTAAAATATGATTAGATCTACCCCTTCTGGGCTTTATTTTATGGATTAGAGGAAAGCACGGGGGAGAGGTCTGAGTGAAAACTCAGGCTCCGTATATATTCAGCCAGCTTTCAGACATGAATATGGAAGTGCTGAATTCAGCAGTGACATAGAACTATAGGCAATAGTGCTTGAAGAAATCAAGAATTCATCTAACCCATCCCCTTGCCCTAGGGCAAAAATCAGCTTGTAACTATATCAGTCCTGACAGATTTTTGTCTGGCTCTTTTTTAGAAAAAAAAAAAAGGAAAATCAGTAAGAGAGATTATGCATCTTCCCCAGGCAGCATGTTCCTGTGCTTAATTATCCTGAATGTTAAAAGGTTTTCTCAGTGTCCTCTGAAACAATTTAAGATCATAAATACAATTATTTTCCCTCTTATATGCCACAGACAAAGAGAGCAATTTTTTCCCTTCCTCTCCAAGAGCGCTTTCTGCGTACTTAGGACTTGTCTCTCTTATTGTTTTTTCTCTGGACCTAGCAACCACAGTTCTTTCAGCCTTCCCTCACAGGCAACTGGTTGTTCTTGTTGCTTTCCAATAAGCACCATATACATATTCCTTGGGATACAGTATCCTAAGCTATGCACTGAGGCTCCAGTGGAAGTTTCTTTAGGACCTCATAGGACCTCTCACATCTTTCAGTCTCCCTGTTTAGTATTACCTGCTAGAATAATAGCCATGCTCCCTCTTCTATCAATTCATTTCTAATGAAAAGATCAAGTGTGCCCACAGTCATAGTAGACCCTTACAATGCCTCACTACTGCTTACCACCATTTAATCAGTGACCTATGGAGAACTATGCACTAAGAACACAAAACCAGCCACATGAGAAATTTCACATCCACAGCATGTTTCCCCAGCTTATCTGCAGGAATGTGAGTGCATTCTAATGTCAGGGCTTGTGACATCTATTGATTCTCCCCAACAAAACAGCCTGTCAATATGGTCATAGAAAAAAATAGATCAATCTGATATAATTTCTTCTTGACAAATCCATGCTCACTATTATTCCTTTCCTTGTCAACTTTCAAGCACTAATACAATGTTTATGTTACAGAATTTTCCCTCGCGGATTTCAAAAGAGAAACAGGCAACATGCAGGTAATTGGTAGTAAGGACATACTGTCCAGAAAAACAAATTATCAGTAAGGGAACAAAACATACCTCAGTGGCTTATGTCTATAAGCAACCAAAACGCTAATAGAACTAAGTGCAGTTGAATGGAAAAAAACCCTTTAACCCAAAACCTTTAAGTGAGACTAAAGAAATCCTTTATGTTTCTTACTGATTTTTAGTCATTGTTAAAGTAGACTCACCAGAACACACAAAAACTTAATAATGATAATATTAAACCATAGCAGTATGATCAGACGTCTTCAAGTCCCTGAAAAACTTTGCTTTGACAGGATAACTTAACTGGTATCAAACTACACACTAACAAGACATGCAGCTCAAGAGGCTCTAAAGAGAAGTAAGTAAAGTTGCATTTCCACTAAATAGAAAAGGCATTTCCATGCAGATTGGAAATAACTTACAGTACAGATTTCTTACCTTTAGGAAGAAATTTCCTTCCAGGTGTAATCAGGAAGAGCATCAAGCACCAGCTCTTGCTGGCAACAGAGGAACTCAAATCAGAAAGGAATTCAAATGCTTATGGTGACATAGTACCTGGGCTATGTCAAAAATAAGAAACTAATCAGGTCCAGAGCATAGACCTGTCCCCTGGTACATGTGCAGCCATGCTGTTTAACGCTTGCTGCTCATCAGCTGGACTTTACTTGCACCCAACAGCTCTGTCCCAAATGTGCAGGCTTGGGCTGGGGGACAGCATGGGCTGAGGCCAGCTCCCAGGAAACAGACCACAGAAGACTGTCCCCGTCTAGAAGAAAAAGAATGTAAAGATGTTGAAATGATTGTAATTCTTCCACTTGACAATGGGCTGGAAGGTAAATACAGCCTGCTGTGTTTACTATTAGATATGTAGCCTTGGAGACCAGACTGGAAACAGAAAAGGCTTCCCAAAGTGATGTAAAGCACCCTACTGAGGATTTGGGACAAGCTCAGAGCATGTATCTACCCAGTCCCTCAGTGCCATCTCAATTTTTGGTTTAGGCTGGAAGTAGCTTGCTGTCTGCTCACCACATCAAAGGGCCAGGCTCGGTATCCAATGGTTTGCATTGTAGAAAGGGCAGGGAAAAGGACCCAAATCCTTACAGGCCTTGCCCACACATCCTAATGCATGCCTGTATACAGCAGCACACCTCCCTTTTTTTTCCATCCAAGAACTGCATTTTCCTGTTATGGCAGGTTCCAATCCACAATCTAAGAGAGATTGGTATAAACCTGTTTTCCCTATGGAAGGGCATAATCTCAAATTTATCTTTTCTCCCCAAAGGACAGGGCCACTCCAAATCTCAGCTTTCGTGATAGAGAGTCTTGAATGTAGCTGGAAGGGCAGACATTGCAGCTGTTCACATGAACTTCAAAAACAAAGCAGAAATGTTCATGCTTACAGATCCCACTGTCTCCACTCTTTACTTCTTTTGGATCTGAGACCTCCAGAATTCCTCTTCATTCAATCCAGTAGAACCAATTCAGTTAATCATTGAATTGAACCTCCCTCCACTATTTATTTTCATCTGTGTATCCCTTGATTGCCTTTTACCCTCTTAGCAACATTTGAGCATTCTTTTTTCAAAACTGTACAAGCTCTTTCACATCTGAACTCAGATTATATTTTCCCTAAATAAAAAGCTGCAACATCCTTCTTAAATTTTTAAAACTGTTTGGATTCAAGACACCACTATGTCACACACTTCATGCAAAAGATAGATAGCTTTACAGAACTTTTGAGTTTTACATTCATTCAGCTGGCATTTTCATGCCTAGAAAATAATTCTTAAAAAGAACATTTTCAATTTATTGTTATCTGAAAAATGACTATGTATTAAGCACCAGCGTGAATAAAGCTGAATGACAGCTCGATCATGGTTTATGTCTCAGCAAACACTGGTGTAATCTATAAAACTAAAATAAGATTCTTTAGAGTGCAAGAAGAGAGTATTTCAAGTTTGGGTTTTTTAATAAATGAACACTCAAACAATAATACTGTTAAGAAAAGCATATGGCAAACAACAGATGGACTGACATTTGCATTTCAGTAAAGAAAGAGAGCTTTAAAAGTTAGGAACTTTAAAACCAGCAGCAGAATTTGCAAAGCTAGAACAAAGCTACAGCATGCCTTCCTTCATTGCTTATGCATGACTCTAGTTTTAGTGGGCTTAATAAATCATTCTGAGCCTTGTATTCATAGTGATTTTTTTAAAATATCTGTCAAATAGATACTTAACTTCTGTATTTAGAATTAATTTTGCTTTAAACATCCAAAATGTATCCTTTAAATACACACTTAAACATGTAATGATTGGAATAGGAACTGCGATTTTTAACTTTAAATTTGCCCCACAACAATTTCAGCCTGTTCCAACTCCACAAGGCAAAAAGCACCACCTGTAAATGCAGTTTGCATTTTGTGATTCAGTTTGAGTTTACTGTTCATGGATAATCCTTAGATCTGATACAAGAGCTTCTTATGTTTTTTCTTAATACTTTCCCTATAGAAAGCTATTCCATAGTGAGTGGGTTAACACAGAATACATTTGTGTGATATGCTCTTTTTTCTATGGCACATCATAAGAAATTAACTTTTGACTCTAAACTTTGTTTCTGTTCTCAAAAGAGTAAAGTACAATGAGCCAAATCTGAAGCAGATTTGCTCAGATGGTTTGGGATTTCAGTAACTATTGCCTTAAGCATGGATATAGAGCTTATAATACAGTTCCTATTAAATTATTCAGGCTTGAATCTACTATAGGAAAAGTGAATTTTGACTTGTAAACAAAAGAAAAAAATTCTTTACTAAGTCAGATTTCTCCATCTCTTGGACTGGAGGCTTCTTGGCAACAACAAGAGCTTTGCCTTCTGTGTTACTCTCCCTTAGGCAAAAAGAGACGGGTTGCCTGCTTTTACAGAGTGGAGATACATTCATTTGATGTCGACTGTTAGCTGGAATCTATCAGATTTAACAACAGAAGCAACTTTGAATTCCAGGAGCAAGTCTGTCCTTAGTGCAAGCAAGAAGGTGGGGAGATGCAGATTGGCAACAATATGGAGAATCTGCCATCTCACTAATGTGTTTAATAGGCATATTTTTTGAGTTAGCTATTCCTAGATTAATTTCCTTTGGATGCACCAGATTTAAAGGTGTTAGCCCTCAGAGTATACAAATTCAAGAGTAAGAAACTGTAAATTATGGAACAGATTTCCCTTCAGCAGAGGACAAACTGGAGAAGTTATCACAGAGCCAGAGCACAATTTAGCCTGTCTTTCAAAACTGCAAAGACCTATCCACGGGGAACTTGCCACTTAGTCAAATAATGATAAGCCAAGTTTTAGAAGCTGTTTTAGCTAGGACTATATAAAGTAGGCTGTACTGGGTATAACTAAAGGTCCAGTAAAAACTCTGAGAAAAGGTCACATGTCCAATAGCTCTTCCTCAGTGTACTTGCAGCCTTTGCTGGATGCAGTGGCCCAGTGACGCAACCTTGGCAACATGTTGATGATCCCTGCAGAGCTAAAGTAATCATTTCAGCCAGCTGCACCCCAGACACCCTTGCTCCATCCTTTTATCCTGTGGGAAAGAACTCATGGGATTCTCTCAGATCCTTCTGACTGTCTTTATTTTTGAAGGGCCTGTGGTGGAAACACAGCCCTTCTTGCAAGAGAGATGGCAAAAGCAAAGGATAATTAACAACACACACTTTAGTTTTACTTTTGGAAAAGAAATCAGATCAGGCTAACTACATTTGAGGCACTGGAGATATTTTCAGGCTGACCTGATGGTTGAGATATCCCAGATAAACTAAGAGGGATTGTAACTTTAAATTAGGTTCCTTTAAATTATAGTCATTGTTCCCAGCAATTGACACAAACCATTACTCAGTCTTTATTTCCAGCACTACTGTGGTGAACTTTGGGTCTTGAGATGAATGTTGGATTAACACAAAGATATTGGGAGCCTGTGAGTAGCATCCTTTTCTGCTTTCTGGGCTAATCAAGAATGGCACTCTGTCCATCTTTTGGGTGCCAAAAGCATTGGGTACTCAGTTAATGTTATTCTTCTGAATGACTGATTCTGTTCCTAAGTCCCTACACTGGCAATGGCAATGATCTACAAGCCAAAGGAAAAGTTGCTTCTCCACAAGCTCAGTTGAACATGCTCTCTTTAAAGCAAGAGGGGCTCATTTATATGGATGAGCCGAGCAAATGAAGAGATGGAGTTACTGACAGAGTGCTGGAAGAGCTCTGCTTTTGCAATGGCTGCTGGCAACATGAAGGCTCAGTGATCATACACCTCCATCCCTACCTTCCCACAATGCCCTAACCTATTATTAAGTTGTGAAAGGCTATGAAACACTGCAAAACTACCTGAAGGGGAAAAGAGATGACTAGTCCTTTAAAATCTTCTGTAGTTTAGCACTGGTTCTAAACCATTCTAGGCAGAATATATCGTTTCGGCCAGTCTCTTTTAGTCCCCTGAGAGTCCCTTTCTATAAAAAGACATTTATTTTTCCCTCAGATATCTCTGAGTTCAGAAACAATGCAAGTTATTAATCACTGTCAAGTTTTGAAATTCTTTGTCTTCACAATAGATTTTTGAATTATAAATATTAATTTATTGATCTAGAAAATCTGACTTTTTGCAGGCTTTTTTACTCATGTCAACACAATCAAATACTGCATTTTCATCTGCATATTCTCCACCCTCAAATACTCATCCTCTAAAAATACTACAGGTAACAATAGTAATAACACTAAAGTGGTCTCAAAAATAATCCAAACCCTTGCATAATTGCAAGAAAGCAAGCCTGAAGGATTATTGTGGGTAAGGCATTAGACCATGAGGGACCAAAACCAGGCTGATGAGATAAACTTCTTGGTCAACCCACATGGTTGCTGAGTCAGGGTTTAATTCTTAATTTTTAACTTATATCTGGGAAAAAAAGTTTCATAGAGAATTTAGTCTTTAGGTAAGCAGAGCAGCAGAAACCAGACACTAATAACTTTTTTTTCCAAATCCAACCCAGCCAAGTAGCTGTGAGAGATCAGCCCCAGTCTAATTCCCTTAATCCCTAATCCCTCCTCTAGTTCTCTCAGTATGCAGAAATAAATAGCCTAAAACCTACAGAAACATCCACTGATCTCCACTCCATCATTCTACATTCACTTAAAGCTGTGACTTCTTCCCTGGACTCTGACTGTCGCCAGGGGACAAGCTAGGACATGGACTTACCTCAGCAGGGTAATGGAGACCAGCACTGCTGCAACATGACTGGAGCAGGGACTGACAATCCCAAGGATTGAAAAGGGGCTGTGGTTCATGGGCAGGGTGGTCCCAGATAAGACTCACCCAGGGCCATTAAGACCTGTGGGTGCCTCCAGGGATATGTCACTCTTCTTCCACATACCTTTATCTAGTACAACATAGATCTTCCCACTGAAGGAACAGCTGGTGTAAAATTCGGAGCCACACTTTGGTGTAGATTTCCTACTGCCTTTCAAAATGAGATTTCTTAAGAGTCTTAGGTGTTTAGCCCAATCCACACAGCTCTTCCCAGTAAGAGACGCCCTCAGTCATGCACTGGGAGCAGCTGTATATACTTCTTCCCCATCCAAACCTACCTGTGGCTACACTGACTCCTTGTCTTCCCTTGCCCGGACACAAATCCCTCTTAATTCCTCCCCCATTGCCCAGGATAGAGGATGATGTGGCACACCAGCTACAGGCACTTCTAAATGTACAACAGGTCTGACCCTTGTAATAACCTGTCTGCAGATTAACACTCTGCTTAATCCCCACAGCATTTGGCATGCTTTATCAAGCTCTTCTTTTTTTTCCATAGTTTCCCACAAACTTAAGCAAGGGAACAGCAGTAACAGTAGCTGCCATTTGCCATCTCATGGCACGGGGGGTTTCCTGCAAATACAGTTTACCTAAATGCCATCTGCTCTCCCACACAGTCAGGAATGTTTTTCTTGGGTAAGGAGTTATCCTGGATCTAGTTTATGTAACCCTCTGAGGCATGTTAAGCCCAATGCCTAATTGTTTTCAAGATGAAGATATATCGTTTAGACAACCAGGGTCTAAAATGATGTGTTCTAAAGTCTTGTTGTGGTTGATTATAAAAAGGAGTAAGAAAACACAAAATCTCTTGTTTTCTGCTTTGCTTTCTGACTGAACTCCCCCAATTTGTGTTTGTACTAGCTGTCTTGTTTATAGCCAGCGTGGATCTCACACTGAGCTGTCCTGAGATGCATTAATGGTTTCAAAGCACTCTGTTCCTCTGTGTATTCCTCACCCTTGCTAGAAGACTATTATTAATCACCTACAAGTCCCATATGTCTAAACTGAAGAGCCCATCAGTTCCTCCAGAAGGATCTTCCTAAAGCCTCATGCATGAGCCTGCCCATCCTCCCTGCACCTTCCTCTGCTGACCCCTGAGCATGTACAAATTGTGCTAACTTTTCAAAAGAAATGACTGCAGGTGCCTCATTCTTTGTTTATTCTGGCAAGGCTGAAAATAGCAACTGCTAACAAATATTTTGCCCTTCACAAGGCTTCTCACAGAGATGCAGCTGTTATCTCATCTACTAAAAGTGCCAACCCTAAGGGTAAAACAGACACTTAATTAGGTTAGGAGAAGCGTCAAAAAGGTGACTATCTAAAATTATTACCCATAATGCTGTGTGGGCTCAGATCCTTACACCAAATTCTCACTTGTGTGGTAGGAAAAAATTATTTCAAGCATTTTTTTTCCCATACTTGTGTCTCATGGATTGATGGCTCTGTTTAATCATCAAAAGCAGCAAATAAGATGAAAGAGCATGGCTTTTCCCAGAGGTGGACAGACACCTGGGACATAATATTAAGCTTTCAGAGAATATATCACCAAATATTTCCGAATTTAAAATTCTGCCAAGGCAAGATGTATTCATGAAGAGTCCACTGCAGATTTTACAGTGAGACCACTGTGTTATGCAGAGTTCTGGGAGTTTTGTCTGCATCCTGTGAAAATCCACAGAACAAATGGTGGAATCTGAGACACCTTTTCCCCCACCCGTAAACTTTAGCACCCTAACACAAGGAACTTCCTGTAATTAGGGACACAGTAGTCAGTGCCAAATTTGCAAGGAATTCAGATCTGATTCAATTATTAATATACATTTCAAAATATATTGAGCTTTGGACAAATAGCCCCCAAAGTGAGAAAACCAGTTTTATTTTCTGAACCTCTAGCATCCATACTAAAAGGAAAAGTTGTTCAAGCACATTGCCATTTTAATGAAATAACAATTAAAATAATACTAATACAGAACACAATTTCTTTTGGAAATTGAGTCCTATATGACAGTCTTACCAAGGAACTTCTGTCTCACAGTTCTTCTGCAACAGAGTCTACAGGAAAAGTTCCAAGAGAGACTGAGCAAAAGGTCAAATCAGAACATTTATGATGGTTTAATTTGAAGCATCACAAAACTTTGGGTACAAACCTTAAATCCATTTTTGCAACATCCCATTGCCCTTTTATATATATATTCAAGAAGAAAGTCACGTGCCTTCTGACTTCTTTTTTCCATTATGCCTGCTTTGAAGGTTTGAAAGCTTGCCTCAAAAGTTTAGGAGGACAACCAGGGCAGCATGTCAAGATTATGTTTCCCTGCTCAGGTATATTAAACTATTTTTTAAATTATGGGGTACTATAGCCTGGTTAAGAGGCAAAAGGGATTAAGCCTGATTTAAAACACTTGAGGCTTAACTATGCCTCAAGAAATTGCCTTCCTGGGATTTCATACAGGCTATGTCAGTTACATCTGTAGTTTCACATAAGCTCATGACACATACACACAATAACTTACTGCAATGAAAAATAAATACACTGAATCCTAGCATCAATCCTTAGAAAAGCAGATGTAAAGAAGATCTGAAGTTTTGAGTTGCTAAGATATTCTTTTTAATGGCTTTGACTGTTATTGCATAGATAGAGAGTAGATTAGAAAACCAAACATTTATATCAAATAAGAAAAGACACCTCAATGTTAATCTCTGACTTTTGACTCTCATCCTGTTTTTCTTCAAGTTTGCAGACTTCTGTGTCCCACTGTTGCTCAGGAAAATGCTTATTGTAATAAGGATGGAGATATTCCCCTGCAACTGCCCCATGCAGTGTAAGGAAATTAATGAAATAGCCTTATTTTCTCTGGATAGATTCCAGCCTCCGTACGTTTTTATATTTAAAACAACAATAAATATTCAGGTCTCTCAGTAAAATGAATCATTAAAATCCCACAGTTTCTCCTCTCTCACCAGGGGAAGAAAATCAATTTGAAAATAGGCATTGTTATGGAAGATCCCTGAGTAAGTATAGTAGCTTCTCACCCAGATAATTCTTTGTAAATGGCCAGGGCCAGCCATGGTTCTGCATTTTCCACAAAAACCATGCAGTAGAAAATGTTTGGACAAGCAGCCAGGATCTAGGGCCATGTATGTATTACAGAAGAGGAATGTGCATCACAACTATCCTTTTTGTATCAGTCATCATCAAGGAGGGCTGGAAGAAGCTGTGGCTCAGAGTTCCCTCAGACCTCAAGCAACACCCATGGGTTGGTCTGGACTTAGTCTATACTGGATGACAGCTCAGGGACAGGAGCTGTCTAACCCAGTTTCTATTGCTGTTAGAGATAGCAACCCACACGTGTTGTATTTGCTCCAGCTTATTCTCTTTACTCTGTTTCACAATTTTGTGTTTCATGACTGGATGGTATCCAGAGTTCCCGCTTGTAAGGGAGCCCAAAATAATGAGCAAGAGCTGTTTCAGGGGTTCCTGATTGAACTGGCTGGGCTCACTCAAACAGTTCTGTTCCAGGGCTCCAAGCAGGTCTGTGCTAAGCACAGAACGAAAGAAAATTCCATTGCTTCATGAAACTCCCAAACGCTTCTGCACCCCAAGACAGACAGGACCTGATGTTGTAACCCCTCTGAGGGCGAGGCAGGACACATCTGTTTCACTTTTCAAGGACATACCCTGAAGAAATCACCAGGTCATAGAATTTGAGAATTTCAACATCAAATAATAACTCAAAACCACGTATATTTACTTCTGTCAAAGGTTGGGGGGCTAGAAAATAAGTAAAGAGAGCCTTTAAAAGTTATTCAACACAGTAATCTAAACCTGCTAAATCTTGTCTGTAAAATATACATTGCTGAGGTCAACTGACAGCTTCAGTCACAAACCTTACTGAGTCTTTTCCCAAAATCATATCAAATTTCAGATTTTTCAGTGAGAACAACTGAACTTTGCCTGATATCTAGCTTTTGGCATATCTATTGAACACCTATTTAGAAGACCTTTCTGTTTAGATGCAAATAATCCTTCTTTCAAGACAAAGGTAACAAGTAGAATCATTCCTGTTGCTACAGTACAGAAGGGGCTGGAGTTACACTGGGGAGCAGTCTGACCCACCATCTTCCAGCTTTAAATTAATTACATGAGGAAATTTACCATTTCCATATTTTACTTTTACAGGTCATTAAATACCAGTGTAATTGCTGCTCTGTTTCCTTTCTAGAACATGAATTCTAATTAATAGTATTGTAGTAAGTTAATGCAATATGCTAATGACTTCGAATAGCTTAATTGTTGTCATTAGAGTACCTGCAGCTGTTCAGCCAATTGGCTCATTCATTATCTGACCATTCTCATGCATCCATACATTGAGAAAACTTGGCCTGCAGGAAGGCCAATGAAGTACTTCCAGCATTACTACTGGAAAAAGCTTGGGTTTTTTCTAAAGGTGGAATGTCTAAGGGGAAAGGAGAAGGTTGTGGCTACATAGTAGAATTTCTTTTTTTACAACACTGACATTTCAGGAAGTTGAACTATGTCTCAATGTCTGTAACCAGAATATCCTGTCCTGTGGTACCTTCCACCTATGGCTATTACAATAGTTTAAATTCAGCATCACATTGCAAATGCCCACAAGCTCTGTGTAAGTTAAGACTGGACCAATTCTACATCACTTCAAGCAAATTAGCATGTGGATATGATTGAGAATAACCAGATGCACTATTTTTGCTCCACTTAATCATGTTTACCTAGATGCAAACAACTATTTCTGGAGACTAAAAGGGGAAAAATTGACAAATATACTTTAAAATTTCAATCCCTATCATCAAGAAACCTCCTTTTTTTAAGGTGTACAGCAGCGGCAGGGTATTTGAACTACTGGCCTGCCATTTTTTTCAGTATTTGCCTTCCTAGGGATTGGCATTTTTTTTATGGTTTTTATATCTTCAAGGATAGCCTAGAGCAAAAAAAAGTCAATAAAAATGGAAGACATAAGCTTCATGTAAGTAAAACACTATTTCCAATATGGAGGTAAGGAAGCAGAGGGAAACAGAGTGAAGTGACTTTCCACAGTCACTTCAGTTAGAAATAACATAAGGAGCAACCCTGAATCAAATAAAAATTTGAGGTATGGAGCTTGTCTCATGCAGCATTCCACTCCCTGCAGGGACAGCATGTTGCTCAGATGCTTGTCAAGCCAAGCAAGGTTGACTGGTCTCCAAGGATGGAGACCCTTCACCTTCCCTGGACAATGTGTCCCCATGCTGCATCCCCCCAGCTGTCATACTTTTGTCCCTGTATCAAGCCAGTGTTTCTCATTGGAGTGTGTGACAGATGCCACTCTGTGCCTGCCACTGTGCACCTCTGGGAAGAGCTTGGCTCCGTCTCCTCACCCCTTCTAGCTGCAAGCAGATCTCCCTGAGTTTGCTCCAGGCTTAATGAAGTCCCTTTATCTCACCATGCACTGAAAATGTTTCCATTCAGAAATGAGTGTGCTTTTATTCTTGGCTAGAGATTTACAGATTTGCCTGTCCTTGTTTCCACATCAGGGTTGGTAGCTTTTCAGGACTGGCATGCAAGACTGTACTCTGCTTTCCTAAATTAGAGACTCTGTGTGCTGGTAGGAAGCCAGCAGGAGATGCTTCCTTTTTGGCAGGTGACAGTGCCAATCAACCTACAAGGAGTACCAGGCATCTGTGTGAATGTGTGGCTCCTGGCAAGTGTAGATCCTGGGGCTCCTTCATTCCCAAATGCTGTCTTTCCCAAAATGCTGCAGGCCCCATCTCTTTTCTCTGCTTGGAAACCTGCCTGCAGTTAGTGCTGCCTGAGCTGCCTCGGTCACAAGGACTGAAATAGATGTAACCTTGTTTCCAAAGCATGCTGCAGTTACGTAAAGCATAAAAGGACTGTTCATCTCTTTGTGAAAGGCAATGGGAGTTCTTTACAATTTATTCAGGTTCTGGCTCTGCAAGTTAAAACTTACAATGTTAATAGAGGCTCTACCCTGACAGCCTTTAAATGAGAAGGAGGACAGATGACCTTTGTGGCATCTGCTCTAGGTTTCTGTAGCACAAGAAACATTACAGCACCATTTTTGGGAGAAAAGAGATGAATTTCTGGCAAAGGAGCACAACTGAGTGAAACAAGCTGCATATGCCTTGCAACATCCTCTCCTCAGTAGCAGAGATCTGATTTTGCTCTTAGATTTATTAAAATACAGTAAAGTAACAGCAGAATTTCACAAAGAATGGGCCCTTAATTCACAGTAAGATAAATGTGCCCTTTATTCTGCTTCAATATAGATCATCCTTATCTATATATTTGACATCCAGGTTCACTAAGTCCAGGAACCATTGTGCAGCAGAACCATAAAAGAACATTCATTCTGATTTAGTTTTGTAATTAATTTGAGGCCGTTGGATCTAATTCAAGGCCATCTCAGTGTCTCAGTTTTTAGAAGAGTTGTTCCTATTTTATATCAGCATGTGTTAAAGAAAATATTGGCCTCTTTTCCTGGGGCTGAACTTGTACAATGCTTACATGTAAAAATAATCCCACTGAGACCCCCCTAGCTGCTTTGATTGCAAAAGCCAAATGTTCCTATCTACTATACAGCAAGAAAAGGAGCAAAGGGCTCTGCAAACTGGAAGAAAGAACAAGACAAAAGCACAGATGAGATAGGAAAGAGCTTTGCCCCATATTCCTGGTAAGTTTGCAGAATTTCTTCCATATTTACACTGCAGTTTGAAATATGTTCAGAGAAGCCAGCCAGCAGCCAGCCAGCCCTGGAAAAAGAATTACTTTTAACAACCAGAACATTTTTTAGTCAAAGTTAAAGCTTCTTGCAGCAATGTCACCAGCACGTAGTTGTAGCTGCAATTGCCCACTTCAGCACAGAGCAGTAGCAAAGCACCTCTGGCAGGCAGGATTTTTAAGAGCAGGGCTACCACTCTTTGGAACAGTAAGCAAGAGCAAACCAGTGCCACTGCCATGATGGACTGCCACAGCTTGCTGGTTGGAACAGGGCCCTCAAGCCCTTGTGCGAGGCTCCAGGGCTGTGGGGAGTGAAGCTGAAGTCAGCTGAGCAGCTACAGTACACTCTGCATGCCCCGGCCTTTCATTTCTTGCTACTGGCAAGTCTCAGGTTTGCAGCTTGCACAGGCTCCATAACACTCATGCTATCACAAACCTCTTCTCACTCCAGGAAAGTGCTTTGGGTTTATGTCAGTATGCAGAGCATTTCAGAAAGCTCCTCCTTTCTACAAAAGTAGAAAGGCAGGAGGCATTTCACCAAGATGAGCAGGAACTAGCACAGAAGCAGAGAAATGACTCCTCACACTTTCACGGGTGCTAAAGTCTGACTAGCTTTTGGCTGACAGCTAGAGAAAAAATGAGAGAGGTGTGCTTTCTTTGCCCCCTTTTGCTCTCAGGAAAGATCTTGAAAGAGCAAACTCCAATAAGACTAGAAAATGGAAGAAAAGAGACAAGGGGAGTAGAATAGAAATTACTCCAAAGTGACTGTTCACACTCTCCTCTGTGATTCATTCCAACTCACCCACCTGACCTGCAGACAACTCCTTCCAGCAAGAGGTGTGAGGGGCAAATCTCCTTTAGTGATGTCAGCATGGTGCTAATAATGCCAAGATTGTGGGTTCAATTCCTGTAAGAGTGGGATTCAAGGTTCCTTGTGGGTCTCTCCCAACCACAAATATCCTGTGCTACTGTGATTTTTCTCTGTATAGAGAATGCTCAGTCATCTACAGTTTCCTCCCTCGCTGTGACAGAGATTGCAGTCCAGAATGGAAACAGGTGACCTGTCATAGCAGTGATGGTGAATAGGGGAAGTTATTTCAGGCTACTAAAACAATTGGTTTAAAAAAACCCAAAACCCCACAAAAAGAAAACAACAACAAAAAAGAGAGAATCTGCCAGATCAGACAAACATGAGAGTCATTACTTCTCTGAGAAAAACTACCTGTGTTCTGTCTGCTATCTCAGTGATGTCTGAACTTTCTCAAAAGCAAAGAAGGAGCCTTAGAATGCAAAAAAGAAAAGAAGTAAGAGCAAAATAGTGACATTTCATATGAGAAATTGGAAACTCAGGATTTTGTGCTAACACAAAGTGCTGACAGTCCTTTGCAATTTCCCTGCTTGACATCAGCCCCTCAGTCCGTCCTGTGTCACCAGCTGACCATGAAGGGTGTCAGGCTGACAGCCGGACAGAAGACCTCCACTGTAGTGGCCTTTGCAGAATTGGCTGGAGCTGAATGCATGGAATGGTGGAATGCATGAAAGTGGAACTACTCTTCCTTTTTCATTTAAAAAATAGCCCTTTCCCTTTTCTGAATCTGGGAAGAGACAAAGGTAAAATAAAGTCTGGATCACAAGGATAAATTGTCAGCTCCAGTGAATTATCACTATCATGAATGTTTTATTGAATCATTTCATTTACTTAATGATGCATCTCAAAGAAACTACTAAGTGTGCCCATTACTTTCTGTTAGTGCACATTACTGCATGGTAGAAGGTAGGGAAAACCTAACCAGTCTTCCTTAAATTTAGAATTCTTATATTTGGAAAACACTGCAATACTCTGAACTTCTATATGCAAGTTGTAACATTTATTGTACCTTACTATATTTTGCTCCATCTTAATACAGTTCTGCAGCAGTCAGCAAAGAGTCTATTCTGAGTTCCTCCTAGTTACAAGTTTTCCAAAGGAAATTCATTTTCCAGGGTCATTTTAAAAATATATTCCAAGCTGTTAGCGGATACTTTTCTTTGAACTGGTTTCAATCTTTGTTCTACAGCAGCCAACCCACTTGCAAAAAATATTTCCACGGCTTGTTATTCACATGCAAGATCCCAGCAACAGTACAGAACTCACTGAAGATGTGTGATATGGAATAATTTCCCCAGCAGACTGATCCTGCCCCCATAAACATGCCATTACAGGTAATTACCTACATCCCCCATCTAGAAGTCTGCATGTAGAGGGAACACTAACTTTGAATGCTCTCCATTTTATTCTCTGGGAATATTTGAGCAATTCCTATTTGCAGCAACACTAAAGTGGCTATGGAAAGATGTAGACACAGCTTAAGTAACTGATCAAAACCTAAGGCTACTTTTTTTCATTCTCCAGTCAGTTCTCAGACACCTCTAGGTGATGAAAATACAGTTAACCTGTGGGATTTACAATTGGACCACATGCCACAGATTCAGCTAAAAATGCCTTAGCTGCTGGACCACAATGTCATATTAAGCACATGCCAATTCCCTGAGCCACTGTCAACCCTCAGACAGGCCATTTCTTTTTCTAACCATGATAACTGACTGTGGGAGTGAGTGATTCAAGAGAAGAGCAGCAAGCACTGCATCCTGGCAGTGATAAAAGCTAAACCTGTTCATTCTATGGCTAAATTTGTCCCTTTCTGCTATCAGCCAAGGGTGACAGATGCAACATTGTGTTAACCTGATGTAATTAAAAGATAGAACTAGCAGGAGACAGTACAAGCAACAGCTGTCAAAACATAGTTCAGGCCCAACATTTAAGCATCTCTTATCAGTGTTTATTCATTCATAGGTTGGAATAGTAGAGAAGGGTTTGTGTACAGCTGCAAATGCATGTCTGTGCTTGGGAAGACAAGCGATCCTTGCAGGTTTCTCACGGAGCTGTGCAACACTGTTGCTGATTGTTAACACACCAGCTCAGTACTTTGTATCCAACACTAGCTCTAGAAGGTGTTTTATATTTAGTGTTATGCATCACAGAACTGGATCCCAATGACTCTTTGCTCAGCAGTCCTGTTTCTCCATTTCAGTGATAACCAATGCACTTCACTCAGTAGAAATTGTCCCTTTGGATATCTTCAGCTTAGACCATTTCTGGCTGGATAGTGCTGCCTTTGTAGTTAAACACAAGTACTACAAATGAGGAATGTTTGGCTAGATTTTACTCTTTGTAGTAGGGATGGTCAGGAAAACCACTGCCCTGTCTTACAGTGGTAGCTTGAGTGACTACTTGGCTGTCTTCAATTGGCAGCAGCATTCATCCCAGTTCTTCAAGCTCAGTTTCTTAAGGAGAACTGCAGGATTCAATCCAAATTGAAAATGAATCTCCCACACTTCAGTCTGAGGAAGAAATTCTAGTGTCTGAGCCATTTCTCTGGCTCTAGTCACAGGGAATTCTTCCAAGTACCCTACACAGCCCAATATATGCTCCCCTTGCAGACCACACGTGACTCAGCAACACAGGTTTGCCATTCCTGTTACAGTTCCACTCTGTCACAAAGAAGCCAAAGGTTACCCTTAGAGGGATGAAGCTGAGTGTGATACTAAACTATAGAAATACATTCAAAGAAATTTCTAAAACTACTACTTCATGAAATGCTGTTAAGGCAAGGTCTGAATTACTGCATCCATTTTTGGTAGCCCACTTCAAGGAGGAAATCTAGAGAACAGCAGGTTAGGATCAAAGGAATGGGGGAGATTTAATCTGGAAAAGAGAAGGCAGAGGGAAAACTATTAGCTTTTTGTACATAAAATGGTACTGTAAAGCAGGGAACTCTTCCTAACACCTGTTGCAATAGAACAGAATTAATGGCTTTGATTGCACAAGGGAGATGTGAATTTGACATAATGAAAGTTTTCTAGTGGGAAGGTTAGTTTAGCACTCAAAGACTGTGTGTGGAAAATGTGGACTCTCCATCAGTGGAAGTTTTTAAGAAGAGATTAGACAATCATCTGGTCAGAACAGTTAAGTGTGTTGTTTCAGTGGCAACTGTCTGGTTCAGACTTCTGCTGGCAGGGATGACATTCAAGAAAAGTGATGGGTAAAACACCTTAAAATGGATGTTTCTACATTTTCTTACATACTACTGTGATGACTGAAACTCCCCAAACTTCAGGGTGTGAACCCACCAAAATAGTGCTTTTTTGTTTCAAAATGTGTGGGGCTGTAAGTGGAAGAAGGTATGGATGTTAGGCATTGTGAAAACCTAAATCCTAGAAGCTCCTGAGTGGTTTCCCTTTTGATTTTATGATCACAATAAGGTTGTGATAAACACACACAAATATGAAATAGAAAGAATTAATGACAGGCTTTTATAATACGAAAACTTAATTTGAGCCCACAGAATGCACTTATAATGATCTCAGTTCCACAAGCATCATTCATGCAGGTAATCCCCTGAAACCTGAAGGTGCAGAACCCACAAAAAAACAGCACAGCTCATCAACACAGGAGTCAGGACTATTTGCAAGGCCAAAGCACCAGTTCATAACAGTAAGCTACTATTCTTGCATTACATCCTTGGAACTACTGGCTGCTGGAAAAGGAAGATGCTATCTGGAATGAAAATCAGAGATTAGGCAAAATTTATTTTGCTGCTGCCAATGAAATCAGCAACGCAGGAGGCCAGACTTTAAAAAAGAACATGTGTTAATATGTGGATATGCATGCGTTATCTTTTAGCAATGGGTGTTCCCCACTGCTCTGTGTAATTTAAAGATCTGCTGCCATCAATAACTTATCCATCCAGTCTTGTGCGCTATTGTTACATCTTACTGTTCTTATTCTCAAGGACGGTTTCACATTTTGAGATGTATTTTTGTAAGGGAAATCCCTGCCATACTTTTCCTGTAGTGCTTTATTTTCTTCTGAACTTTTGACCTCACTATAAATGGATTTTAGGTTACAATATTCAATGCACGTATCAAGACAAGGTCTCATCTGAAACTTCCTCATCATTCTTTTCCCACACCTCCTCCCCTAGGCTTCACTAGATTTCAGGATTTAATTTTTTTTTTACCTGACAGTGCAAAGTGAGTCACTCTTTGGAAACACTTCTTGCAGTGGAAAAGGAGTTTTAGTGGTAGTCTGATATGCCTTCACAAAGCACAGACCAAAAGCATCCCTGTTTTATGACTCCCATTTGCCCATGCAGCACACATCACATGCTCAGCAAGGGATCTTCTGGTGTCAAAGTATAATTCCCACTGTGAGCATTAAATGAGATTAGCAGGTGGCCAATAGTTCAAAGCAAATGAGAGATTGTTGATGATACAATACGTGGCTGAGCTGCAAAACATCTTAGCAGGAATAGGTGTAAAAGTGTGTATGTGTACAAAATTATAAAATTCACAATGAAAATCTGTCAA
This sequence comes from Passer montanus, assembly GCF_014805655.1. Taxonomy (NCBI): domain Eukaryota; kingdom Metazoa; phylum Chordata; class Aves; order Passeriformes; family Passeridae; genus Passer; species Passer montanus. The sequence continues at coordinate 8,602,962 of NW_024366591.1, forward strand.
GGACTCCTGAATACAAAGTTACCACCATTGTCTTCAGGGAGTACCTGAGCCATATATCCCTGGATTTTGGGGGAGTATTCTGTGGAGAGATCACTACAGGCTTGTTGTGCTCTTATATTCCTCTACAGACTTCCCCAGCTGGCTATCACCAGTAACAGGATAGTGATCAGATGAACCTTTCTTCTGTCTTTGGGTGGCTCTTTGCATTTTCTTACATGGAACTGCTTGTAGGTGACAGAAGGTGGACTCTGCCCCATTTGTTCCTGTTTCATGCAAGCACATTACTCTCAGCTATAAAGTGGACAATATAGTGCAGGCCCAGCAAATCTCAGGAATGGAGCACAGGACCTGCTCCTTGCCAAGAATGCAGCTTCTCACATGCTTGCAGCAGAGACACACCTGGCTCAGAGTGCCCTATAGCACATCCAGCCAGCCTCAAGGGCCATGGCTGTGCTGAGTGGCTCCATCTGGCATAGAATCATAGAACCTTAGCTTTGGGGTTGGGTTGGAATGGACTTTAAAGTTTAGCTAGTTCCAACCCTCCTGTCCTCACTTTGGGGTTGGAACTATGCAGTACTGTGCATGTGGAGACCCTGGAGCAGCAAAGACATGCATTGATTGCAGCGTGGGAAGTATCTTGGCATGGGACACTGCACAGGAAAGGCATACAGCAGTCAAAGACACACTCCCAGCTGCAGCCTAGTACACCACCTCTTCAGATCAGCAGTGTGACTGTTCGGAAACCCCTTAGGTCCAGAACCTGTGCCTCAGTTTCTCCTGAAACTAATACAGGCATAAATAACTTGTGATATCACATTTTGAGCTTGACATACTTTCAAAAACACTCAAAAAACAAAACAAAAAACCCCCCTTGCCATAGCAACTACCCTATTGTTAACCCAAAGCTGAGGCTTTTAAATCTGTGGTCCTGGGTATTTTGCCTTGGTTCTAGATGTACTGTCATTCCTATTGATACCAGCACATGGTATCAATATCATGCACAGCCCATACATGGTGGGTAGAAAAAACCAAGAGAAGAAGGTCTCCACCTGATTCTAGATGTACTGTCATTCCTACTGATACCAGCCACATCCCTTAATTCAAAATCATGCACAGCCCATACATGGTGGGTAGAAAAAACCAAGAGAAGAAGGTCTCCACTAAGGAAAGCACCAAACCATTCCTTCATGAGCTGCAATGGGCCTGCCTCACACAGCATAACTGTAGACAGAGAGACAGTTCTCTCCAGGCCTCTTTAAAACACAGTACTGAGATTAAACATCTGCTTATCTTTTTTTTTTTCTTTTTGCTCTCCTGCCTTCTCTTATCTCTTATACAATGAACACCATGGAACAAAAGGTGCAGCCAAAGCAAACATCACTTAAACCAAGAGTTTGATGTCAGAGAGTTGAAAGCGAAGCTCTCAAATTCATAAGAAAACACCTACCAGAGCTCTCTTCAAGAGCACTGTTGGGATGATGACTTTTGCCTCAGCCTACAACTCACTATCAGAGTTACAAACCCAGTCTTGAGATGAGGAACCTGGTCCCTGTCAGGGGGTCTGTGCTGTATTGCTTCCTCAGGAGATCAGCAGTAAGAGCAAGAACCCACCCCATGAGCATCTAATGGCTCTTGCTAGAGAATATATATGAGCCCCAAATTACTAAGTCGAGAGACAGAAGTCAGTAAAAACAGCTAATGCAAGCCTCTGTGTTGTAAGTTGTCTTTATTGCGTTAGGAGAATTCATTAGTCATATCATTCTGGGGATACTGTGCCAGGTTGTGTTCAGCCTCAGAGCTCTGAGCCCTCATAAAAATATGCTATTTGGAAAAGCCAATTTCAAACCATTTCCTAAAGAACAAACTCTTATTTGTGCATATTTGCCAAACAGACTTAAAATGAATTCCCAAGTCTTTGCAGACTTCACACAATTCATCAATTTCTCATGATCAGTCTGGGGAGGTGCAGAGGAGGCTCATGGTACTTTCATGTTTTCTCATTAAAAAACACCCATTGGTACATTAATAAGACAAGAGCATCTCAGCAGGACATGTAGCTATGTGACATTTCAAGCCTTTTGAAGAAAATGCACAGAAAGGAAATGAACCCCAGCAGTTACAGCCAGCAAGACAACAAGTAAATGAGTTTTTCGTGTGGAGAACAAAGAGAGAGGGTGTCAGGAATGGATGAAGTGAAGATATGACAGAAGAGGGGAGATCACTCTGCCTGAGAGCCTCATTAGTATCAACAGACTGGAAAGAATGAAAGACTTCAGAGGTCAAGCTGTCCTGATGCGTCCATCTCACTTAGCTAGGATAAAAGACACCAAAAAAACCACTGTTTCGTTCTTTCCTGTTTATCACACCCACTACTGAGCCCCATTCTGAAAGAACTAAACAAACTGTTTACATTTATTGAGTGTATGCATTACACTGTGTTTATTTTTTAAGTTTTCGTTTCAGAGTAGCCCTGCAGGGTAGGACAAAGATGGAGTAAACCCTGCCTCATGGTAGGACTCTAGAAACAAGTATTCCTTGAATTTGTTACATATCTCAATTTTTTTTACAGACATGACTCTCTATTTGGCCTACCATCTACATGTGATTATCCTTCCTTTCTTTCAAACAAATTTTGTCTGAAACCATACAAACCATATCTACACAGCTATCAGCTCTTAATACCCGCTTTGATGCCACTGCCATATTGACCAGCACTTCTCCACTGGGAGCAGCTATTAAGCCCCACCAGACTGTGAGAGTGAAAAGCATCTGCAAATATTGGCTACAAGTCTAAATTCTGACTCACCTGCTCTAGAGCATAAGCAGCTGCTGGCAGTAAAAGCAAATAAATGCTTGTCTTCCAGAAATATTTCCTAGCAGTGAAAAATTGTTTTTAAAACATAGATTCACCTCTTCAAGACTGCCTTTCTATAAGCACCTGAGTTTGAGAAATACAAGTTTAATGTGTACCTGGGCAAATGTATTCTTCATTTTGCTGAACCTCCTTCACCTTTATTCGAAGGGTATCTCCCTCTAGCAAAAGGAAAGCAGAAGCCTTTTATGTATTCACTTCAATGGTTTTCACTTACTCCCGTGTGCTTGGCAGCCATCCTGCCTAGTAACCTCCATACTTTGTTAACATAATGGATTTATTAATCCCATTTTACAGTTTGTTGAACTCTCCCTCTAACTCTTCTCTTTGACCAAGAAATCCAACTTTTACAGTAAAAGGTAGAGAAACATCTTAATGTCATATATTTTCCACCATCTGCCTCCAGGCCTTTTAGACATATTTGCATATTTTTGGGTAGTGCCCACGAAACACATCATATTCTTGTGTTTGGGGGTTTTTTTTAAACCTTGGGTTCTTTCCATGTAGGAATAAAATACTCTCACAGAACGCAACATAGCATAACAAAACCTTCCAATTTATTGTACTGTTTGGGAAATTTCCACTCAACAAATTGGACAGTACCTTTTTTAGCTACCTTAGAAGTGGTGAAGTACAACAGTGCAACACACATTTCCAAAGTGTTTTTATCATGATCTAAAACCATCCACATTGCATTTCTATCAAGGGACAGGGTATTTTACTTGCATGACTTCTTCAAATTGCATTCAGATATTTTTTTAAGTTTAAAAATGCTTCAGTTAATGTTAAAAAGGCTTCAGTACTATAATCTTATGAAATGTACCTCAATAAACAAATTTTAATCTATGTGGATACCTTTTTTTTCAAACAAAAGGAAACCAGAAACTGAAATTGCTGGAACTTGTCATAAAAACAAAATCAACCCCAAAACAAGCAAACAAAAACCAACCAACCTACAGAAACCAACAATAACAAAAAAATCCACAAAACCAACCTGCATTGTAAAAGATAAAAATACAGAAATTTTCATTAAAAGCTTTGGTTTTCACCTCAAAAAAAAATCCTACATAGTTTTGGGACTTGTGACTTTTTATGGTTGTATGCTTTTCATAAAAATCAAGCATTTTCATTAGGAAAATAAGCAATTCCATGACCAGTTCTTTGGAGCACCTTGGATTATCTGTCCAGATTTGTCACACACAAGACAAGAATAAAGATATTCTATAGGTGGCTTCTTACATACTGACTGCAATATTAGGAGGCAAGTGCAAATAACTAATTTATGAGCTGATATTTAGCATATTTTCAAAGTGATTAGGAATGTGTGTGTGAAGTAATGGAACTTGCTAGCCTTAAGGAACCTTTTAGCACACCCAGCCCAAAGCACAGCCCTCACATCCAGAAAACCCAAAAACAACTAACAGAAAAAAAGTATCTGGATGGGAGGCATTTGGAAACAGTATTCCTATATCAATGTTATGTTGGAAGAAAATAAATATTCGGCTTTTATTTTGTTCTGACATTAAGAAACAAATAGCATTTTCAACACAAAGTGCTTCAAGTTGACCCTTTGGTATTAAACTGCAAATAAACTTTCAGTAAGAACTCCCACAAATCAAGTATTATATTTGCAATAGTGCTGACAGTCATCAGAACAGCAGTTTATAGTATGTTGGGCTGGCAGACAAGAGCTACAGATAATAAAGGAAATGTATTTCCAAAAAACTATAACCTGCAAAAAGAATTGTTTAGGTCATATCTAAGCTTGTTTTCCTTAGATGCACAATCAGAAAATACTATTTCCTGTGCCAGCTCCTAGAGAAGAAGTATTCACATTTTTCTTCCTCAGTTATATTAATCAGGTAATAAATAATGTTCTTCTTACAAAATTCTGATTTCCTGCATTGTCACCAAAAATTCTCTATAGATACCAAACATGCTGTTGGTTTGATGCAATATGAGCAGCTTCCACACCTCTGGTTACGGGCAACAAGTACTTCTAAGCAGAGAGACTGAATGAAGAAATTGCCTACTAGGGTGCCAGGCTGTGGAGAAACTTCTGGTAGATCTGACATTTAAACTAACATTTCCAAATTTTTTCCCATCTAGAACTGAATGGCACTATTTGGATAATAAATTGGAATCCAAACCACACCTATTGTCCTTCCAGTAGTCTGAACTGTTTATAATAAACCCCTTCAGATACTGAAAGCAGACATGACTTCCTACAAGAAGCCACACCAAATACACATTATTCAAATACCCATGAATTATCTTTGTAGCAATTTGAAATGGTTGCAGGAAAAAGCCCAGAGAAGAGATACCATGAAGCTGGTTAAAATCAAGGAAGACAAACACTGCACAGCACCACACAACCTGCTCTAGAGAGCAGCACCTCTGGGAGGAGCTCTATCATGTTGAACCTACAAGCTGAAATTGTAGTATAGTGCTGTCCCAGAGAGGTAACACATCAAACAGCAAGATGAAAAACATGGCACCAAATTATACTGGTCTCATATGCTGTGTACTGAGAGTACTGCCTCCATCTAAACCACACTCTTCTGAAGAAATATTTTATGACTATTTGCGTACTTTCGCTCTTTATTCTTTAATTGTTAACATATGGTGAATTTGAACTATCCACTGCCAATTTCAAGAGGCATCTAGTTTATATTTGAGTCAGGCTATGTGTATCCTACATGTTTCCTCTACATATCTTTTCAAAACCTTGGACAATTTAAATAAAATGTGACACAGATGCTAGCAAATAATGATGCCAGATGCCACTGGGTAAGTGAAGAAGACCACCAAGATGTTGCATTATAGAGTTTTTATTTCCTAAGTGTACTCCTGCTGTCTAAAATGGCTCAAGTCTGTCCCACAATTTTTATTTTTCTTGTGGAGACACAAATAAGGGGTCTCTCTCCCTCCTCCTTGGTTTCTTCCTGAAGCTTGTAGGATTATTACACCCCTGAGATCAATGCCTTCCTGCCAATCTGCCTAAACATATTGGTCCACCTCAAAAGTTGTTCATGGAGCAAGTAGACATGATCCCAAAAACCTGCTTGACTTAGGAAAAAATGCTGTAAGAAGACAAGACAGCTGTCTAGAGGTAGAAAATACTCTTGCACCCCTTCACACTGCACTGAGAGAGATGTAAAAAAAAAAAATCCAGCGCCAGAAACACTTTCAAAATCCAGTCTGAGAAAACAGCATGACACAGCACTTGTGTCACCAGATAAAGAACCCCCCTGTAGATATTTCTACAGCCGCACCCTCCACAGGATTTGTGGCTGTGTCTGTGGCTGCTGTGAGATAGCAAGGAGCCAGAACCAGCAAACCACCTCACAGAGTCACCCCCAGCCTAAACCAAATAGACTTTTACAGCAGGACTGAATTGTTATTTCTCAGTTAGGAGCAGGACTTGCAATTTCTATACTCTGTCTGCATTTCCTTGCTATGTACAAGCATTCATCTTTGCTTTTACTTGAATAGTATCTTTCCTAAATGAAGGGGCAGGAAATATTTCTTAACAATCTACATCACCCTGTTCTTCCAAAGCTTGCAATAAACACTGAACCCTAAATGGTTGGTATTAAATGAATTTGCAGAAGGTCTCTAAAGCCCAATACAGTACATCATTATGTACTGCATGACAGAGACCCCACAATTGTGGAAAACTCAGAAAGTATTGTTGGAACTTTCTGACAGCTGCTTGCACATGCAAGGACTTTTTGTCTACAGAACCAGAAAAGCAAGATAAAATTCCACTTCCTTCACAGACTTAAGACAGTGAGAACTAGTTAATGTAAATCCTCTGTACCAGAATAGGGAAGATAAGTTGTTGGGGTTTTTTTCACATCCTCACCCCACAAGAAAAAGCATGGACTATTTTAACTAGCTTTGTAGGCCTCTGTGGATAACACATACTGGTTTGAGGACAGTCAGTCTCTGATAATGGGAGTGAACTCACAGCCAAGCAGAGCTGGCTGTGTGTAGTACTCTGTGATGCTGGCCTTTGTGGAACACTGATGAAAGGCTGGAGACAAAACATTTAGCTATGGATGCTTAAAAGAACAGAGGAGGGAAAGTTCTGAAGAGCTAATGTTTTGGTTTACAAGCCCTGACAGTTCATAAGCAATACCATTGCTTTAACTTGTGGTTTCTATAACAAAATCAGACTGTTCAAGGTAGTGAGGCCATATGTCCAACAACACACATTGGGAGCCAAGGGCAGGCCTCACTTACTCTGTATCCACATGCAGTGCAAGTAAGGTCAGCACTGCAAGATCAGTTACACTTCCCGTAGCTTGGAGCCCTGCTGCAATACAAAGACTACTGTTTCTCCCTTCTGGAACTGTAATTTGCACATTGAACACAAACCTAGAGCAGATAATAGCAAGTCGGGTCATTTATAGCTTTGGCATCTCTATTGCAATTGTAGAGATGCATTCCCTGAGAACTGCTCAGCTCTCAGACAGGATCAGCCCAGGACTGAACAGTGGGGAGAGAAGAGCAGGGCTATCAAGTACAGGAGACACCATCCTTCGACTGCAGCTAGGACCGTGGGAAGCCAGAGACACAAGTCACTCAGAAACTACAACATAAATCACTACATCCATGAAGCTGAATGGATGATTTTCTCCTCTTCTGCATCACAGAATATTCTGAGCTGGAAGTGACCCACAAGGAACATCAAGCCCAGCTCTTAAGTGAATGGCCCACAGGGGGATTGAACCTGCAAACCTGGCATTATTAGCACCATGCTCTAATCAACTGAGGTGATCTCGGGGTCTGCACGATCACCTTAGTCTTGAAACATGACTAACATATGAACTGAACACAACACTGAACAAGACTGTATTAAAAAGAAGGACAGGAGTCTCTTTGAGACTCTTTCTCTGAGCCCACTCATTCAAAATGTTCAAAGGGACAAAGTGACTTTTACTGCACCCCTCCCTTGTGTAATTCTGGGCAGCCTGGGGAAGCTACTCACACAGCTTTGAGAATTAATACATTTTCCCATGTTGGGGACTTTACTAGAATCAATTTTGTCCAAACCAAACTGATTGAAAAAACACTGGTTTTACAACCCAAACAAACAAAAACCTTGCTGTGATGAGCCATCAGCAAGTTAGTCCAGAAACAACAATATTAAAAGATTTATGCTACAATAGTGACTCATAAAAGTAGGAGAGATTACACTGACAGGGAGTAAAGTGTTTAGCTAAAATTACAGATAATAAAATCATTCCCTTCAGAGGTATTTTTTCTACGAGATGGAATTAATGCAACTAAAGCTGCTACAATAATGGATAATTTGGTATCTTTAGATGACTGTTTCAGCTAGGTCAGGTTCAAGCTGCTTCTGGATCCTATCAGAACTTTTTCTATGCCCAGTGCATTGATTGGAGGCTTTCTTATGGATGACATCTCTTCAGCACAGCAGGCAGAAATGAAGCAGAGAGTACAAGTCAAAACAAGGCAGTGGGAGAGAAGGGAGGGCAGAGAAGAAAGAAGTGGGGAAGAAAGCGGTAGCCCCTATGAGACACATTCCATCTTGCAAAATTAAACGTGATTTTTGTTCTCCTGGAGCTCCCTCGTGCATTGCTGAGAACACAGTATCACAGAATATTCTGAGTTAGAAGGGACCCATAAGAATCATTGAGTCCACCTCCTGGTCCTGCACAGGACAGCCCCAAGAGCAACACCACGTGACCACGAGTACTCTCCAAACACTTCCTGAACTTTATCAGGCTTGGGACTGTAACCACTTCCTTGGAGAGCCTGTTCCAGTGCCCAACCACCCTCTTGGTAAAGAACCTTTTTCTAATATCCAAAACAGCTTCAAGCCATTCCCTCATGTCCTGTCACTGAGAAGTGATAAAGTGATGTCTGTCACCACAGAGAAGAGATCAGTTCCTGTCCTTCCACTTCCTCTCACAAAGAAGCTGTAGACTGCAATGAGGTCTCCCCTCCAGGCTGAACAGACCAAATAACCTCAATGTTTCCTCAAATTCCTTCCCCTCAAGGCTCTTCACCATCTTCATTGCCCTCCTTTGGGCATTCCCTAACTGTCTTTCTTATATTGTGGCACCCAAAACTGCCCCCCAGTACTTGAGGTGAGGCCACCCAGGTGCAGAGCAGAGCAGGACAATCCCCTCCCTTGCCTGGCTGGTGATGCTGAGCCTGATGCTTCCCAGGACAGGGTTGGCCCTCCTGGCTGCCAGGACACTGCTGGCTCATGTTGAACTTGCCACTGACCTCCAGGTCCCTTTCCATGGTGCTGCTTTCCACATCTCATTCCCCAGACTGTCCATATATCCAGGGTTGCCCCATCCCAGGTGCAGAGTCCAGCACTTTCCCTGGTCGAACTTCCTATGGTTGGTGATTACCCAGCTCTCTTTAGGGCCTCCCAGCCTTCAATGGAGTCAACAGCTCCTCCCAGTTTCGCATTGTTTGCTAACTTGCTCAGTATCCCTTCCAGTCCTGCATCCAAGTCATTTATGTAGATGTTGAAGAGCACAAGGCTGAGGACGGAGCCCTCTGGAATCCTTCCAGTGACAGGTCCCCAGTCTGATGTCACCCCATTCACTGTAACCCTTTGTGCCCGACCCTTTGCACGAGCTGCTCATCCATTTCATTATGTGTTTATCCAGCTGTGTGCCAAACATTTTGTCCAGAAGGATCCTGTGAGAGAAAGTATCAAAATTTTTACTGAAATCAAAAAAGATTACATCTATTGGTTTCCCTTGATCAGTTTGGTGGGTTACCCTGTCATACAAGGAAATCAGGCTTGACAAGCAGGACTTCCCTCTCTCATGAAACCATACTGGCTGTGAGACATGCCACTCTTATCAAATACAAGCCTGTCTGTGGGAAGAACACCATATTGTCCCCTCACACTGGTAGAATCCCATGTAAGTAACAACGTTATCATAGAGCAGAATGTGTCCCACAGATGTCCATCTCCCTGGGGAGGAGAGGGGTTACTTCCCCTTCTCACTCCAAGTTATGTTGCTGAAGCAACTGCAGCACTTGTTTTCAGTTTATTATAGCCAGCTTTGAAAGTAATATACTTTTACACTGAACAAAACCAGCTTGAAAACTACAGCTTCAAAGATCTGAAGAATTAGAAGAATCATAACAACCTCTGAGTAGTCCAGAAATGCTGAACAACCTTTCCCAAATTAGCAGCATCAAATTCTTTCACAGCTATACACACAGTTTAAGAGGTTTGGATTTCATCTCCAATCTGTTACATTACAAGTAGCATGGACTACTGGAATTTGCAGGACTCTCCACAAGGACTAAGACACAGTCCAGGGAATCACTCCCTAGTGTTGCTAAAAAATAGTAGCAAGAACTTGGTGATCTGCTAGGTCTCACCGGAGATCCAGTGAGGACATAGGTGATCAGGATGAGGAGCAGAGACCAATCTAAAAAAAAGTAATGCTGCCTTGAGAGATGAACCACAGTGAGGGAGAGTGTTTCTATTCCTTCCAACACAGTGGAAGTATTCCAGGGATCTGCACTTTTAAAGATGGTTTTTACTTTCAGTAAAATTGAACCTTGGAATTTTCGGTTACTAGGAATGCACATCAACTACAAGTAAGTTTAAAACAGAAAACACTCATCTAGCCAGAGCAGACACTCTCACACAACAATACCCAAGCCACTTTAATAAGCTGCAGTCAAAACTAATTGTATGGAGAAGTGCACAATCAGATTTAAGGTCTTGGAAGTGATGGAAAATCCATCATGACTGCTACGACCCAGGAGCTAATTACCATCCCATTAGAAAATCTGGCACTCTATTTCTACTATGAGTTGGTCCAATTCCCCTATTACAGCTCATTAAAACTGCCATACTACAAATCTTCCTGTGTGTATTAAGATTGATATGTCACCTCAAGTCACCTCAGTGGGTAAATTTGAGAGCTTACCTTTTATTCTGGGGGACTTAATGAGTTTTCTACACCACTTTTCTCTCGTCTCTTCCTTCCTAAGTGTATTAACACCAGCACAGATAAGGAACCCAGTAACAGGCTGTATAATGGCAGAATGTGGTTTTCTATCCCTACTCTGGATTCCTTCAGCTACACTGCCTAGGACTGTGATAGCTACTCAGTCTCAGCATAAAAACTAGGAGTACGTGTTCAACCAACTACCCCTCAACCCCTGGCCCTTCCCTGCTATTTCTGAAGCTTTCTTTCTCAAGATGCAGCTCCCACTGTGCAAGTGGGATCAACATCTTTGTGCTTCTGAAACACACAGGCTTTCATTTTTTATGTGCAAATGCTCCTGGTTTATAATGCAGTACCTTCATCATTTGTTTTATCCTACCAATTTTATGGTCTCCAAACTTCCATGCAATGCCTTACATTTTCTTCATGCTACAGAGGGAAACTAATTCTATAGATGAGAGAATTACTTAATCTTTCTTAATCTTAAAAAACTGCAAGCAAACTTGGTAGATTTTCTGTACAAAAGATGGCCAGCAGCATAAAGGACACCAGTGCTGCTATTGACAGATGTGCCATAGTTCCACCAAGATATCAAACACAGGCAAAAGGCTATTCCTCCATTTAGCCCTCATAGCTCATTTCAATTTATTTTGTTTTAAAGGAACAACTCAAGCCTCACAGTTCGTCTTTAACTGAGGACACTGCCAAAAGTGATATTTGGTGGCTACAATGTGCAATAAGCATATAAAATTCACAGTTAATTTTGATTATAAAGAGCTTAATTTTGGAGCTATGTATGCTCTGGTATTTACTTGGACCCTAGGATACTGAGGAAAGAAGTAAGAGGAGAAAAATTACTATCACCTTTACTATGAACTATGCCCCAAACCAGCTTTTTTATAAATACAGACTTTTCAAAAAACACATAAGCTTTTACAAAAAGAGGAATGCTACTATTTCTGATGAGCTTTTGTTGTGGTTGGGTTTTTCTTGTTTCTTTTAGTGCCATTTAGCAAATACTTTTGAGAGAAAGTTCCTCAGGAAAGTCAGAATTTATTTTCTACCACATCTGTATTTTTATGATAGGAAAATACAAAGAAATGTATAGAATTTATTGTCTGTCTGCCACTATTTTAAGTGTATCTTGCCACCAGTTCTCTCTTTCCAACACATGAACAAGACTGGGGGAGTAGAATGAAAGAAACTGATTACCCTGAACAAAAAGTTTCACTGATTTGCATTCCCCTCAATTTGCATGTTTCAAGCAGATTATTTTTCTAAAGTCTGCTTTTCTCCAGATAATTATTTTCCTTACATGTCTCTTAAATAATTCTTCTCCACACTCAAGGACAACACTCTCTTTTCTAGACATTTTGTTAGCAACTCAGCCAGTCTGTCATCAGGATCCTCCAAAATTGCACCAGCACTGTAGCTCCTGGTGTAGTTCCTCACTGCTTTCCAGTTTTCCTGGGCACTCCAATCTATGTTCAGGTTCAACACACTCCGCCACTGGTGCAGCTTTAATGCAGACCAAGAGGCAGCACAACAGCTGAGATGATCCCTACTGTAAGACCCTAAGTGCCCAATGTGTCAGACTGGCAATGGAAAAGAGAGACAGAAGTTGGGATACAATCTTGGAGGTCCTCTGTCAGTTTAAATCTGCCCCTCCATCTCACAGGACAAAATATACAGAAGAGAGGTTCTTACAATTCTACATAAATAAATAAAAATAGAAGAGGATTTTCTGCCATCCTGTCAGAATACAGCCAAACTTCCTGCTCAGAGGCCACATTCTGTCTCTTAGTTTTGGTTTTAGTGATGCTGTAAATGCAGAGTCTATTACCAGGCATAAGAGAAGGAAGCAATTTTAAAACTGATTCTGTGAGAAAAGAACAAAGAGAAACCAAAGAAACCAATTTTTCACACAGTATAATTATTCCAGAATTCCACATACATCTAGTGCACCATAAACTGTAATTGTGGGATCAACTATAATTCATGGCTTTTTAAATTTCTAAGCACAGGAAATTCTCTCTCCTTGTACCCTGGTCTCTCCTTGCCTTGCTTCTTCTCTTGGTTGGGAGAAGCAATTCAACATTAGAAGCATCAAAGGAGTAAGAAGTCAGAGTTCAGTGGTTTCTACAAGATAATCAGTGACTCACACTTGCAAGAAACTAAGATGAGAGGATTAAAAAAACCCCAAATCTATAGTTTTGAAGTAGTAAGTAGTTCATAAAAAGTTGCTTTGTGGAGACAGAAAATCATTTGGAAAAACTTCTTCCCATGGGTTTTATTGCATCTTGCTGAGAAGCCTGTATGATGAGCAAGTCAATACCTACAACAAAGAGGAAGATACATCTAAAACTTCAGGTACAAAACTATATTGCACTTTTCAGTAAGAATTATACAGCAATCCAGCAAGTTTTAACAGTGCAAGTAGTGAAAGACTGCTTACATTAAGTGGCATTGTACTTGTGCACTACTCATAACCTCTGTAACTGTTTAAGTATGTGCAATACTTAGGGATTACTCTGGCAAAACAGTAAAAGCCTCTGTAACACCTACAGACTCCTTTTTAATTGCTCTTGATGTCCATAAAAGTAAATTGAATAATGAGCAGTGTTTGCCACACTATGATCTCTGCTGGATTCAGTCCTATTTATATGCCATTGTGAATTACTGACACACTGTAGCAGTAATTTTCTGTGAATGATAAAGATAAAACACAACATGTAATTTGTTGACTCATCCTCCAAAATCAATTAATCTTCTTAAATGCTGTTTGCTTTGGAGAAAAAAGTAACAAGGAAAAAGAATAACGTCATGATGAAGTTATTCAAGTATTAATGTCACCATTATGGAAAAAAATGATCAAAATATATTGCGTAATGTTCACATCTCCATGAAAGTGTACTTGGAACTATGAAACTTGACAGGCTGGAGACACTGTTACAAGGTTAAAAAATTTTAGACATTCAAGGAAATAATTTAGAATCTGCACTTGTGGCTCCATCCTGACCTGCAAACCTCTGACTCAGTACACTGAATATCTCAGCTGAAAAAATAAGACTCCTCATTAGAAAATGAACTTTCCTAATACTGACCTGGATAACCAAGAAAGGTTTAAAATAACTTGCCATCCCAGGAAAAAGAAGGAACTGAATTTAATATGACTTGAGTATGGAGAGTCAAATGGAAGAGTGTCCTATGGATATTGTGTGCAGTTTGTTCCTTGTTTTAAGTATTGGTGTTTACATTGCTTACATTGGGAAGCGGGGTAGATCTAAAAAGATCCAAGGTATACATGCAGAGAACTGCTAAGAATATGACATATGGATTGGAGAGCACTGAAGTTGTTTCCATTTTATTTCCCTTGATTGCATGATACAGCTATCTGTATTTCCCTTAAATGTTCCTTTTCCACTCCAAGGAAAACCCTTCAGAATTTTGAACTGTAATACTCCTATGCAGATAAATATAATCAGCATATTAGGAAAGCCTTCTTCTACTGACAAGATAATCCTCATCAAATCAAACTGTTTTTATGGATTCCACAAGCCAAATCTGATGTCACCCCAAAGGCAGACTTCTTAAGGGGAACAGAAACCTTTCAATCTACCAATATTTTCAACATGCCTCACCATAGAAAAGCAACTTGAGCCACACACTGCAAACAAGACTTAAATTAATTTTGGGATTTATTTTGACTGGTAGAGAATATTTTTTAAACTGTTAACAGACATCTGTTTTGATACTGACAACCATTCATTAGCCTTGGTGTTTGCCAGCATAGTGCAGCAGATGTTATTTTCTTGTTATACATTTTCACAAAATGCGGTCATTGTTTAAGCTACATTCTAACAAGGACTCAGAATTAAATTGAACTAGGTAAATTAAATTTGAATGTTATTCTGCAATGTGAATTAATTACAATGACACATTAAAGTGAGAAGAAATAATTAATGTTCTGCAAATAGTTGCAAAATGATTGCAATGTTAACCTTTGGCTGATCATTATGCACAAGTGGAAATAAGAATACACTGAAAATGTTAATGTTATTGTGTCTCTGAGCGTTCTCTTATAACATAGATGTGTGGATAAATAATGTATATTTGACAGAAGCATGCACATCTCTGCACATATAAACACAGTCAGGTATTTAAATTTTGGGGTTTTGTTCAAGCCAACATATTTAGTGGGAAAGAACAAAATAATTCAAATAAACAGGAAATCTCTGGCTTTTCTCTGTCTCTCTAAACTGACATGCAGTCCAGATTCAGACAGCTTTCAGTTTCTGTTCTGATACAACAAATGGTGAGATGTAATTAAGAAATTTATCCTCATGTTATTTCATTGTAACAGCACAGAATGGTAAACCTACCTAAGAGCTCTCTAGACTTGACTGGTTCATCTGATAACCATCTGAAGTGCTAGATGCTCATTTGGACTGAATTTTAAATCCCTGAAGGTTCATCTATCACCAGCTTATAGACTGCAGGAACAAGAAGGCTATTTACTTTATATTTGTTTTTCTTGTCTTTCATTTTTCCCCTCTGAATTTTCTACTTGTGAAAGGTCAAAAATTACTGTAACTGGAGACTGGACAGGATAAAAAACTTAGCTTACTATTGGTCATGATAATTTGAGACATCAGTGACTAGTATTCTTAGAGAACATTTAGTATCACTGCTCACTAAGCATGACGCTTAAATATCATTCCATCCCTTGAGGAATTATATGCCAAACTTAAGATGTAAATTACTTTAAATAGTGATATATTCCTTGTATTCTGCTTTGATTGATACAGGTATTTTACAGCTAATAGCACCTCCTGTAAAAGGTGCTGGGACCGGTTTGTGCTGAAGAACGGTTAGTTGTGGGAGCCAGGATTCTCAGTTTATTCAGTTTAAATAAAACTCCAGAACATTAGGATTAAAGAGCAGGAAAAGCACTGAAGAACTAGCACTACAGCAAGGAAAGAGTGTCAGAAGTATATTTAAGACTCTCCAAGCAGCATTCAGGTTTTTATAGCAGTTGTGATAATGATCTTACACTTACGGAGAATCTTTCATCCAGAAAGATTCATTTATGGGCTTTGTGCATACCATGGGAATAAGTGTCCTCTGTTCTACCAACTTACACAGGGAAAAGCTGTTTACACTTCTGGAGGAAAATGTTGTGCTATGGGAATTGCTGCAGCCCAAAGGAAATGGATTAGGACAGGCCATGCCACATGCTACAACAGCTAAGAGTAAAACATAGTAGGGAACTTGAAGAAACAGAACATAAATAATCAAAACCATGTTCTAGTCAGGATGCTGAAACTAACAGAGTAACTTCCAACATGTATCATGGTATCAGTCTTCCAATTTGTTTTTAAATCCCCATTGGACCTTTTGGCTCTAACTTAGTTTCTCTCAATGTATACTCATACAGGCTGCTCTCTAAAACACGAGCAACCATTAAGCTGAACTTGACAGTGCTGTTTCCAGGTAAGTTACATTAAAAAGTTGGTAACTGCTAGCTTTTTAATGCTTCCTAATGTAAAACAAGAAGGATTTAAAATCAAATAACATGAACAAAAAACATTTATAGAATAACATTTGTATTTTAAATGCATTTGGATAATTCTCACTAGGTTCAACTACCCTCTTTAATTCAGTTTGTGTCTTGGTCCCTTCATCTTTACTTACATAAGCTGTTTTTTCACATAAAAGTGGAAAAGAACAGGACTGCCTATAGAGATAACAGGAGCAAAGTCAGGACTTCCGCTGAGTCCTGAAAAGGAGGAAGAAAAAAAGAAAGGTAATATGAAAATTATGCACCACCACACCAATTAATCAACCAACCTATCTACCTACCTACCTACAAAGATGCCTCACGTCCATGTTTTCTTCCTCTCATGGTCTCCCAAATTAAGAAAGGTACTTTGTCACATAATCTCCTATTAACTCAACAAGTCAGAGCAGTCAGCTCTCCTTTCAACACCAGAATGCTGAGGCGATCTTTAGATGCTACTTTAGACTTAATTCAAGGTTAACACTGATTTCCCTCACAAGGGAATAGGAAAAATAATAAATGGGGAGAAGTTTCCTAGCATAAAAGTAGGTATTTTCAAATTAGATTAAAAGGAAGGAGGCTTCCACCACCCCTAGGAACAGGCCATGACATCTCTGGTTCATGAACACGTACAGTGGCAAAGCTGAATACAAACCTAAGTGCTTGCAGAGTGATGGCCAACAAGGTCATGAGGCAGAGATCCACCCTTAATTACATTTTAAATGTTAAATGCATTGCCTTGCTAAATCTACCCACTTGGTGTTGATCCACTTGCTTCACTCATGGAAGATTTTTACTTGAAAAACACCTAAGCTACAAATGGACTCCAAATATCAGTCAGGCAGACAAAGTACATATTATGAACAAGTAAATAGCAAGCTTTTCTTCTGGGAAGAAAACAAATAATCAGTTCCTGGCAAGGAGGAAAATCACTGTTTCCAGCAACCAAGACTTCAGAACAACAATCTGAACTGATGAATCAGAATTCGTAATGACACAAACAGAATTATACACAGCCCTCACAAAGGTTTATAGGAGAAATTAAACTTAACTTCATTACCAGCAACATGACAAATGCAGCTACGCTAAAAACACATGATTAAAAAATGGTAACTAAAGAAAATGTTAACCATGAAGATTGTTTTATAATTTAAAAAATTAATTTCATCCATCTGATTGCTCAAATTACATTTTTTCCCAGTAATATTGAGCTGAATTGGCTATTCAGCAATGTCAATACCATTAACTGCTCATGCTGAAATAGGGTTTTGTTTTTCACATCAAGCAATACATGATTGGCAGCCATGCCAGAGATTGTATAGATTTCAGCACAGGAGAGACTGTTTACTCTCTGTGACTTTCCTCTTTGTGGCACGGAAAAACATAAGTGGCATTAGGAGGAATTTATTCACCAGGCAAACTTCTTTCCCTTGTTCTTCTCTTAGTAAAAAGAGAAGAAACAGAAAAGTAACTACCAGAGTTAGTTTTCTTGGGAAAATGTTGTAATAAACGTAGGAGTACAGATGTCCCTTTTAACACCACAGTGAGGAAGAGGAAGCAACAAAAGAAATGTACAAGCATTTTTTGATAGTCACACAAATCTAAGTACACATAGTACCAGATTAGTAGAACAGTGTTCAGTTTCTAGAAAGACAAAGACATAACAAGATTCACTGGCTGAAATGCAAAGCTAGAAAAATCTGACCAGAAAGAGAAATGCAAATTTTAAATGAAGGTATTAAACTACTGTGCTATTTTATTGAAATGTGTTGGTAGATTCTTCAGCATCGCACTTGAACTCTCAAATGACCACAATGCATTAGATTTCACACAGAATAAATGGGTACTATTTCCTGGCATCTGATATAACACAGATATGAGTACATATCCATAATGGTCTCTGCTGACCCTGAATGATCAAAAGCTTTAATCCAAACTGAATATACAAAAAAACAAGAGATCTATTTATGGCAGTTTTTTATGTAGCTTTCTGACAGCTTCATTTATGCTGATTAGTATTTTACTGGATAATAAAATCTAACTTGAAGTAATTTCAAGGTATCACCAGTGTGAATAAGGCAGGAAAAATTGGAAATTTCCTATTTTAGGGAAATTAGATTTTGTAGTTATGCTGTCTCTCTATTTCTTCAGACTTAATAACTTTTGCAAGTAATAACTGATTTAAAAAACAAATGGGATACTAAGTGTCTGAGAAATTAAATTCTTGAAGCTGATGCACCAGGCATGTAACTTACTTTTCCTCATTGTCTGCAAGAATTAATCTATTGACATGTACATGTCTGGAGACTTACTGCAAGAAGTGGTGTCTGATCCTGGCAAGAAACCAGTCATGTTTCACAGATCTCCTTGATTTTATTAGAGCATATGGAAATAGATAATCTGAATGAAAAAGTTCATTTGGGTTTCCACCAGGCCTTTGAAAGACCACTCACCTAAGGCCTTTGAAGTGCCAAACTGCCACGGAATAATCTTACTATGGATAAATAATTACATAAAATACAAGAAAGAAAATGTAGGGGCAAATGGACATTTTTCATAATGATGAAGTTCATCACCAGATGTCCAGTTGTATCTACACTAAGGGCTATTTTATTCAACTTCATCACAAATTATATAGAGAAGAGTAGACAGCAAAGTGACAAAGATTACAACTGATGCTAAATTATTCACAATAGAAGAAAAGCTGTAGAGCAAATTTGTAGATTCATAGAATTGTTAAGGTTGGAACAGACCTTTAAGATCAAGTCCAACTACTGACCTAGCATTACCATGTTCACCATTAAAACATGTCCTCAAATGCCATAACCACTTTTTTCGAACGTGATGACTCCACCACTTCCCTGGGCAGTCTCTTCCAATGCTTGACAACTCTCTCTGTGAAGAAATTTTTCCTAATATCCAACCTAAACTTCCCCTAGTGCAACTTGAGGCCATTTCCTCTGTTGTATCACTTGTTGCCGGGGAGAAGGGACCCACTCCCACCTGGCCATCCAGCAAATTTTCTACCCAGCAAAGAGTGCACCCATCCATGCACACAGTGGGAAGCCAGTTTCTCCATGAGAATGCCGTGGAAGACAGTATCAAAGGCTTTACTAAAGTCTAGGTACACAACACCCCCAGCCTTTCCCTCATCCAATAAGTGGGTCACCTGGTCACAGGAGTAGATCAGGTTGGTCAAGTAGGACCTGCCTTTCATAACCCATGGGCCTGATCCTCTGGCTGTCTTGTTCATATTGCATGAAATGGATCTAAATGAATCCATATTGTGTGTATATACATGTGTGTGTATAAATACATATATATTGCTGGTTTGGGGCAGGACAGGGTTAATTGCCATGGCATGGCCAGGACCCTGATGTTATTCTGTACCACCACACCTCATTGCAGGCCACAAGAAAGGATCTCTCCTGCTCTTCTGGGCAGAGGAGGGTCTTTCCTGTTGAAAAATGTGGCAGAGAAGCTCTCTGGTACTGTTGGTTGTCCCGAGATCTGTGGTGAACATTTCTGCATATGAATCATTCTCTCTGTATACTTTTGTTACTGTTGCTGTTACTGTTTGTTTTCTTATCTCACTGCTGTTTCCAGTAAAGTGTTCTTATCTCAATCACCCTTTGGCCTCCAATTCTGCTGCAGCAAGAAGGTGGGGGAGACATAGGGGAGTGAGAGAGCAGCAGTGTGGTTTGGAGAGCCTCAGTGGGAGCACTGAATTGGGGAGTACCATTCCTAAACCATGACAATATACATACAGGTATGCACATTTTCTATTAAAGGGCTTCAACACTGATCAGCCAGGGAGGCAACAGGGTGAATCCATTGCTATTGTTTATGCTGTGTTTTCTGTTGTGCTAATCTGCACACTCGTGTATCTAATAGGTACACTGGGAATATGTGCTCAGTCTCACTGCTGGCTGAATCTGGAAGCATGGAGCTAGAGCAGACTTCCTCTCACAAGCTACCAGACTCAGGAACTACTGACAGCCTACATGATCACTCCATATATTCCCTCTTCCATGTAGGTGCCAAAGACATGAAGGCCTTCCTGAAACATCCTTACACTTGTCTGTCAATGTACTGCATGGCTCACCACTGCAGCCTTTAGGTATAAAAGCTGTTACCCAAAAAAGGAACATCACTGAGGAGTGGAAATCTGAAAATTATATTATTCTAAATACATTTATGTCTACAGCTTGTCAAACTGGCTTAGCTTTTCCTTGTATTCTCTCAGCCCCAATGGGAGATTATTTGCTTCACTTTCTTGTTATTTTTGAATTCAATTCATCCTATGGTTTCTCTGAACTGTCTTGAAGGAACTACTGCCTAATGTGCTTTTTAGTAAAGCAGTTTGTACTCCGCCAAGTGTCACCCAAAGTAGTACAGAAATTCACTTATATTCCTGCCTATTTAAATCAACAACCACAGGAATGACATTTTCTTGACAAAATTGTAACACCTTAAAAAACAGCAATGAAAAATTTAGCAATACAATTAAATTTATTCTCTTCAATATTCTTCCTCAACTACAGAGTATTCCATTGACATCTGACAGAATTCAGCTGAAATCTGAAATTTTCAGGTCAGTATCCCTGTCAAAATAACAGATTATCATAGTAAATCTGGTTTTATCATCCCATAACAAACTAGTCTGCATTTTTTTAAAAAAAGAATGCATCTTGCTATTTCTAGTAAAACTGTTAAGAATACCATACAAAATGTCATGCAGTTTCAGAGAGACTTTATCTTTTTCAAGAAGTATGAGGTGTGAATCTAGACCAGCAAACCAGCAAGATATTTTGTTAAGAATGGAAACAATAAAACTGTTTTCCTATGGATTTGTGCTATGGATTGAGCTCTACATGACTTCTCTCCTGCCTAAAAAGGATTCTGTTTATGCTGCATAACTCATTAAAAGGGTCTTCCTCTTTTATCCAGCCATGTATGTTTTAAAAAACGTACAGCAACTTATTAGATTTTTTTACTTTTTCCCCTCTGTCTGCAATTGCCAAGGAGGTGCAACATGCTGTACTGGGAGGGACAGAGGACTACATTCTTTGAATGTGGGTTGCTCTCTGTTGCTTACAATAGTAAATTCAATTTCACAAATACTCACCAACTATCATATATTTATTTACAACATTTGATATATTTGAGGACTACGTTCTTTGAATGTGGGTTGCTCTTTGTTGCTTACAATAGTAAATTCAATTTCACAAATACTCACCAACTACCATATATTTATTTACAACATTTGATATATGTATTTCTAATATTTATTTCTATTTTCAGGAAATACTTTCAGGATTTCTTTCTGTTTTGGGGGACACAACCATTTATGGAAAGAACATAAAGGATTTCTTCTGCATGACCCACACAAAAAAGCTCTATAGGTAAATCTCTGATAGAAGGAGGACCACAGTTTTCATCTAGAGGAAGCTCTGTATGTAGCTAATGGCTTATCTCCCTGGGAAGTTTAAGATTAAAGATGGTCAGGCTGTAGAAGCTCAGTGCTTTCTCTCAGACACCTGCTGATGCCATGATTGCTCCACAGGCCAAAAACGGCAGTCAACTCTGAAATACAATCACTAATATGATTAGATGGGCAGTAATATACAGCCAGACCCACTATCTGCGAGCAGGAGAATTCTCTCCAGGGGAGAGCAAGGACAAAATAAGGAACTCTCTAATATAAAGTGTTATTTTTTTAAAAACCATACCTTCCTATCCCGATGCAAGCAAAATGCTGTACCAACTTGAGATACTACGAATCAAGAAGACAAGTTCTATTGGAGAGAAAGAAAAGGGTTCCAACTTGACCATTCTCTCCCATAAGGGGAAAAACTCCAAAACCTAATACCAGATAAACCAAGGGCTGAAACTGGAACAAGATAATGTGCCTACCCCAAGGCAGAGTGCTGAAATGTAAACTCCTGCCTACTAAGGCAGGTCAGAGATGGTAGATTACACTCTCATTCCTTCCAGCTTCTACTCTAGGGAATACCATAAATATCATAAATGGCCTCTTTTCTTAGTCACTGGTCTGGAAATTTGCAGTTAATTAATTTTACCCCATTCAACATAAAGGTCTAGGACTCTATCCAATTTTTTTTAGTCAACATCCAGCAATAAATGCAAGCTTCCCCATGCTTAGCTAACAGTTCATAAAAATGATTGACAGCTCCTTCCAAGGTCTCCACAGATCACTCAGAATCACAGCCTGCCCCTGGAACTGCGGAGGGGTCTTTTTGTAAATATTTCTTTCATGGCCTTGCCCAATCACACAATTCAATTCAGCATCAGTTGAATTTTACTCACCCCTACCTAGCAAAGAAAGAGTACTTGGTACTTGGTCAGGAAAATATTATGAACTGGAAATTTCCTTTTTAGGAATAAATTACTACTAATTAAGAAGGAAAAGCTGTGTTCTTCTCATCCTGGAAGGAATAAAACCCACTTACCTACATTCTTTTAGAGTTATCTATACTGCTAGGGTATGTGATCTTTCTACTTATTTAAGCTAACCATCTCCATCCAAGAATGCAAAAATCCCAGGATCAGGAAAGCACACAGGCTGACTCCAAACACTATTGGTTCCAGCATACAGCTACAGAGAACATAACTTGTGCCCTGCAACTCATACTCCTTGAACAACCTGCATCTTCTTGGCAGTCACTGATTATAGAATAAATATATCAAAGGAATAAACTTAAACAATAAATCTTTGACAGAAAATGCATAAAAATTCCAGTTAATATAGCAAACATAAGGTCCTCTTAACAGCAAAACTCTACAAAAGCACAAAAGGCATAACTACTTTTTGCCTTTCATGCTTTTAAATTACTTCAACCTAGACAGAGTATTCAGAAAGAGAAAACATTTTACAGTAGAAATTACAATGGAAACCAATGTGAAATGCTAACTAATTTAAGTCCTGGTGCTGCAACTACTTTGCTTACACATCTGTTTGCAAGAGAAAGGTCTTAACCACACAGTGAAATAACTCTGAGAGTCCTGTTTTAGAAAATGGGATGAAAGAGTTATTAGAATACCAGAAAAAATGGGTTCTGTCAAACAGTAGTGATAGCCTTAAAATTCTCCACATGCACTTCGGAAAAAGAAAGGGTTGATTTGTAAAACCTAGTAAAACTCAACACTGAACAAAACAACATTGTCTGGGTCTCTTTCATGTGGCCTGCCTGGGAGACCAGCCAACAGACTGATTTAGTTTAATATTATACAGAAAACCTACCTGTAAAATCAATCATGGTAAGCTCTGCACAGGAAGTTCAGGGCAAGGGTGAAGTAGCCAGTTGTCAAGTGTTGCTCTTGTGCTAACAGTCCATTCAAATATGCAGTTCTTCTCTGCAGTTCTCTCTTTAGATGAAAGATGCCTGACAGACAAGAAGATGTAAGTTAACATCACAATTTCACTGATTCTAAAAAGCCACCAGAACAAAGTACTGGAATGTAAACTATGAAAATGCAGTTTTCATTTTTGATGACAAGGGAAGGTCTCTCTGTTACTTCTTGACCCTCTGACCTCAAAAGAGTCATGCCAGAGTTGTCAAGTTTTTCTAATTAACTATTTAAGCATGAAACATGTTCCACATGCAGTTATTCCTCCTAAGAATATGAAAGAATACAAGGAAGAGTGGCCAAAAATATTTTGTTCAATTTATGGAAATACCCATCTACTGTGAGGTGCACTCTACCTGCTGATGTGCACATTTCATCTGGCTGACAAGGATATTCATTATCTTGGTGAAAATGATGAATAACCTTTAACTCCTTGAGAAATTACTTAAAATGAAAGCCTGACAATGATGGGCTGAACCTGAAGTGATCCATTCTAGTGAGGAGAACAGAAATTGGAATGTATCCCTTCCACAGCTCAGTATTTTTGGGTAACCACTTTGGTGCTTATGGCCAGGCAGGAATCAGTATTTCTTGGTGTCCAGGCATCACTTCACCCAGACAGAAGCCTGTGCACCACACTCCTCCCCCCAAAAAATCTTTTTCCCTGCTCCCTTACTGCTCCCCATGAGAAAAGCCTAAACAAATAAGGAGGCCACATGCATATGGCATTTTGGGATGCAGATGTCTATCAGCATCTTTGTTAAACCTGCCAGACCTTCTCAATTTGCTTAGCTTTGTAACAATCCCCTGGCTGTAACCCCCCCAGTTACATTTGCTGTCTGCATCGAGGTATCAGACAAAACCATTCATCTTTTAATTTGATGGTTTGCTACACCCTGGAGCACATTGCTTACTGGAAACAGGTAAAAAACTCTAGGGAGAGTTTATTATTACATCTCTGCATTTGTGAGACCCAATCTGGAGGGGTCTCCACTGGTACAGTTCTGGTGTCCCCACCATAAGAAGAACATAGAACTATTGGAGCAAGTCCAGAAGAGGCCACAAAGTTGGAAAATGAGTGGAGCACCTTCTCTGTCAAGGCAGGCTGAAAAAGTTGTGTCTGTTCAGCTTGGAGAGGGTTATGTGGAGACCTACAGCAACCTTCCAGTATCTGAAGGGGCAAACAGTGATGCCAGAGACAGACTCTTTGGCAGGAAGGTAGCGATAGGACAAGGAGTAATGGGTAAAAACTGAGAGGGAAAAGTTAGGTTAGATATTTAAAAGATTTTTTTCACTGTGAGGGTGGTGAGGCACTGCAATAGGTTGCCCAGGATGGCCGTGGATGCCCCAACCCTGGCAGTGTTCAAGGCCGGGCTGGATGAGGCCTTGAGCAACCTGGTCTAGTGGGAGGTGTGGGCAGGGAGGCTTGGGACTGATCTTTAAGGTTTATTCCCACACCTTAACATTCTATGGTCGCATTAAAATACTCAGACATGTGACAGGTTAAGCTAACTGGAAAAAGAAGACGCTAGTCCTCAACTAGGAAACTAATTGCCTTTCTTCCCCTCCTCCCTAACCCTAGACTGACACCATCCTTCGCGAAACACCCCAGCAGCACCCTCTGCCCACCCCGCCTCTGAGGTGGCCTCAGGCCGAGCAGGGCCCGTCCTGCCCGAGGCCTCGGGGGGCACCGCCCGCCTGGGGCGGAGCGGAACGGAGCGGGGCCGGGCTGGGGGCGGAGCGGAGCGCCGGGCGGAGGTGAGGGCGGAGGGGGGGGCGCGTCATGTCCAAGCACGTGTTTCTCACGGGACCCCCAGGTAATGGGGCGGGAGGAGACCGAGGAGCCGGGCAGTGGTGGTGGCGCTGGCGCGGCCGAGGGGATGGCCTAGGCTACGGACTGGCCTGGCCTGGCCCGGCCCTCCGCGGCACCGGCGGGGCTGTGAGGCGCTTAGAGCCGGGGGAAGGCGGCTGCTGCCAGGCCCAAGGGTCCGAGGATGCCCCGGGAGCGCCTCCAGCTGCAGCTGGGCCCGGCACCGGCCGAGGTTCCGCGGCTGCGGGCCCGGAGCCCCGCCCGCCCCCTCCTGTCGAGGTCAGAGCTGTGGCACTAATTAGTTTGTTCCTAACGAAGTGCCGCTTTACCTCTCCATCCAGTGCTCCAAGGCATGCACATTCCCCGGCGGTGCTGCTTTGTCCCTGGCTTCTGGCCAGGAGTTCAGTGTTGGGGGAAAAAACACCTCCTGCACAACTGATCCTGCTTCAGTATAAACTGCAGAGATTAATAATTTCTGAGAGCTCATCTTTCCTGTAACTTAATTGTAGTGATTTAGCACTTGCAGCCTCAGTGAAGTGCAGGTGCAGGTAATAATGGTGTCCCGGATGGGCAGGCCTTGACTGAAGCAGTGAAGTAGTTTGTCATGGTAATGGAATATGATTATTGTGGAGACTGAGTGGGGACATAGTATGAGGGTTAATCTCTACGGTTGATGAAGAAATTAATTAGTTATTATGATTGCAGAGCTTTCCTTTGTGTTGTGGGAGTAAAGCAGTGGGCCTAATTCTTTTTGTGAACGTCTTGCAGATGGCTGTCTTGACTGGAATTAATTTAAAATGCTGCAGTTGGGCTGACATAGGAATACATGCCACACATTTCACACTGGCTTTCCAACCTCTTGAATAAAGGAGGCTTTCAGGAGATGTAGAGGTTAGGGCTGCTTAGGTCTTATCTCTCTTCATTTACTTGAAACTGGATGTACTGTTTTGATTAGCTAAATGTCTAACTTCAAGCTTCCTTAAACTTAGTTTGAATCACTCTAGCTTGTTTGGCAGTTGACTGAATGAATGTAAAAAAACTAGAGCTAGCAAATCCACTTAGCAAAATTAGTATAAATTCACTTACAAGAGACGAGGCCTTGAAAAAATGTTAGATAACCGAGGGTGCCACATTTGTCTTTTTTTTGTTGTTCACCTGTCAGGAAGACGCCTTCTTCAAATTTGAAGAGTTTGCTTAGGCATTTGACTACATGCCTTTGAAGCCACAAAATATTTTGTCATTGGTATTGACTGTTAGGAAAGCAGTTCCTAAATCTGCTCAAAGTCTAATTTAGAAATTTTGTGTGTGCATGTTGAAATGATTTCTGTTATCATCTTTAGGCATCTCATGTTTGGTCTGTGTTCCTTATCTCCAGGAATTTGAAGGTTTATTCTGCAGGATTATTTTCTATCATCTGAATTTTTTAAAGCAGTGGTTAAAAATGAAGTGATAGCACTACATTTTGTGAGAGGCAATAAAGGTGAGTTTAAAAGGAGATCATTGAGGGATGTACTTGTACAATGGCAGAGGAGAAGAAGTGAAAGGATTTCTGGAACATGGCCAGTGTTCACATTGTAAAAGGTACATCAGACTGTGCAAGGAGATATTAGGTGGCAGGAGTTTTAAGGACCTGTCTTAGGGTAAAAAACTGAAATTATAGGGCCAGAAGATAATTCACGTCAAAAGGGACTTGAGGAAGTTTAAAGGAGTATCAGGTATCAGGCCAGACCATGTTGCCTCAGGTTTTATCCAGTCATCTCTTGAAAACATTGAAGTATGTGAAGGTGGCACAGCCTCCCTGGGCAATCTCAGTCATGGCTTCATTGGCCTCGCTATAAACAAGCTTTTCTCTGTATCTAGTCAAAATGTCTCTTGATTCAGTTACCAGAAGGAACAGTTTTCTGTTGTTGGGGCTTTGTAAGGACTTGGTATCTCAGGGACATTGAGTGCTTCTGATTTCTTGGACATCAGTGGAAGAAGTGTGTCCTTCATGCCAGTTAGGCATCTGATAATAGCAGTCAGCTTTGACCTTTTGATCTAAAAAGGGATGAACTTAGCTCTGATCTTAAAAGTAATGAATATCAGTGGTAGAAAGGGAAATTCAGTCAGTCTTCCAGCAAGCTTGGATATCAGTTTTGTGCCACCTGCCTTGTGGTAAGTTTTGTGGCCTGGTCATGCATCATTTAAGCTAACAAGTTCATTGGTAGCCTGGGATATTTGTACCATTCTGTTGTGAAACTTTACAGCATCAGTACAGGATGAATGTTAAAAAATACCTCTGTTCTACCACGTAGAAAAAGTAATTTGCAACCTTCAAAAGTAATCAATGTTCCTGCTGAACTGAATCATTACTGTGGCATTTAAAAAAATGGGCTTTTAGTGCAGAAGAAGATTAATGCTGTGTGCTTTTTTCCATTCTTTATTTTTAGGGGTTGGAAAGACTACTTTGATCCAGAAAGTCACTGAAGCTCTGAAATCCTCTGGCATTCCCATTGATGGATTTTACACACAGGAAGTTAGAGAAGGTGGAAGGAGAACAGGATTTGATGTTGTCACTCTGTCTGGAAACCGAGGACCTTTATCTAGAGTCAGGTACTGAAGTTTTAATAACTGTAAGCAGCTTATTGTTTTATGTGTCTGCTCCTGTCCTTTGGACTGGATGCATGTTAAATGCTCCTCCAGAAGGTGATTTCCAGCACACATGGCTTTCAGGATCAAGTTCTTTGCTTGGTTTTTGTTTCCTGGCTGATACCTATATTGTATATGTAGTCAGTGTCTGTTGCAGAGTGAAATATTGAAAATGTGCTGGGCAGGGGGGTTCTCCCTTACTAGCTATTTTACACCAGATAGAGGAAACACTACTGAGGCCAAGTCCCTTTGGGATGCAGTTAAGTAGCTTATTGTGGCCAGGGAGAAAGATTCTTATGTTTCCACTAGCTGATTTATGGTGACAGAAGTGGAAAATGAAAAGGGAAATTGCATGTAGCATTGTTTTAAAGAACATTTGACTGATCCACAAAAGTCGTCTGAATTTTAAGAAAAAAAAAGGTTTCAGAGCCCCAGAGTGCCTCACACTCTTTCCTGATTCACTAGACTTAAATTTTCATACTTAGTGCAAAACTTGGTCTATATCCAGTGTGACCTTGCACCTCATTCACTCTGCTAATAATGGAGGTGCACCTAGCACAGTGTGGTAGAGCACATGCAAAGCATTTTTCCCAGATTAAGTGTTTTGCAGTCCATACTGAGATGATACTGCTATGATGCTGTCTGAAGTGTCACATAACAAAATTCAAAGATCTAAACTGCAGACATGAGTTTTGATTTCAGTGTAAATATACCTGCTGACTTTTAAATGCCATTTTCCTTCTATACACTGTTGAAATTTGAGCTTCAAGTTGGGAAGGATGCATATGGAATATTTATTTTCTGACAGCAAGCTATCTGCAGTATGACTTACTGCACGGTTTAGAATTTCTTTCCCATCCTTCTTAGGAAGAATTAAGGGGATTTGATTTATTTGGATAACTTCTTATAAATTTGCTTGAAATGACTGCAGTGAATTCTCACTAAACTCAGAATTTGAAGGAATTGTGTATCTCTTTTTCTCCCAGTTCTGATTCTTCTGCTTCAAGACGGGAATACCGGGTTGGACAGTATGTTGTAGACCTTGTTTCATTTGAGCAGTTGGTTCTACCTATGCTGAGAAATGTGAGTATTCTATGAAAACTACTGATAAATGTATGCTTTGTGATAGTCAGTGTTATTGGAAGGCCCTTTTACACAGCTAGTTTTTGATACTAATTAATGGCCTGTTTCTTGGGTATTGCTAGTTCTGAAGTAAGTCACGGTCAGGAAGCTTGAGTGGCAAATCTGGCTTGTTCTCTTGTGATTATTGTGGTGTTGGAGAGATTGCAGTCCTGTCAGCCCGACCTCCTTGACCTGAAGAGACAGCAGGTAGGAAATTTCTTCCTATGTCACTGTCTCATGCTGGAAAGCAAACAAAATGCACAAGTGGCTTACCACAGAGAACTGGATGGAATCAGTGGGTCTAAGAAAAAGGCTTTTGCTGCTGCTCTTCTTTGCAGACTTTTTTCCCCCCCTCTTCCACTGATTCCCATCTTCTGAGAGTAGAAGCATTTTTTTCTTGAATGCAGTGGGTATTTTTGATTACTATTGTATAAATACGTGCAGACTGATAACACCAGCCTGATTATTTGGGATTTAGCCTGCTGCACAAGGAGTGTTCTGGCTGTGACAAGACTTCCCACACAATCTTTTTGCTATCCTTTTGCTAATATTCTGTTACTACCTTTTTTCTTCTCCTTCCTCTCTCTCACTCCAACCTTTCCCCTCTCCAAAATTAAACAAGAACATATTTGATTTCAGTGATAACATAGCATAAACAGTGTGCAGCAGCTGCTGAACTGTACTACTAAAAAATCCTGTTGTGATTTTTCTACACTGCCAAAGCTCAAGGGGACAAGGAAGAAGGGATTTTTTGGTGAACTTAAAACAAAAAGCCCAAAGATGTGCAAGGAGCAAAAATCAGATTGAGGATCTGATTCTTCTTTTTGTCAAAGAACATTAAAGTCTGAGAGTAGGAAAGCAAGGATGTTGGGACAAGGGAGAAGGGAGGTAATAAAAAAATGGGACAACTTTTATTTGTTAAATTTCAGTGTAACCATATATTTATGATAGGAGGTAAATAGTTATGATAGTTAGTAAATAGGAAGATAGTTTATTTAAAAATACTTTATTAGGCCAGTGCTCTACTTGGAATCCTTTTACCACTGCAATCCAGGAGAGATCTTCCTAGAAAAGTGTTAGCAGTGTTGAATTTTTCCATTACTTACATAGCTTTCTGCAAGTACAAGAAAGTGAAGAGAAGAACTGGGGCCAGCAGAGTCACACAGCATGTGCCCATGTTCATAGAAAGTGCTGTTTATCAGTTTTGTGGGAATGTGGTCACACATGAAGATGGCCCAAAATGGAAGAGGAGAGTGAGGAAGATGAGAGAACTGAAACAAGGAGAGACAAGTGAAGAACAGCATCATAGATACGTTCTGGTTTGATGAGAGAGCAGCACAGAATGGACACATGCCCATTTAGGCTTGAGGGCAGATTCAACTCTTAAGGCTTGTTTCACTCCAGTGAGAATGGGCTAGATCTTGCAGTGGAAGATCTCTCCGGTTCTGCAAACTTTTATCAGGCAGGGCAGATAGTTTTTTCTGGTTTTTTTTTTCAAAGCAAAATACTCGCTTCCTCAATATGTGACCTAGTGACTAGTATTGGCTTTTTGGCTCACTGATCTATGAAAGGATTTTTAGATAAAACAGCTATTCAGTAGGGACTTAGCTTGAAAGGATTTTAGGATGCATGTTATACAGTTCTTTCACTTTCCCAGAAGCAAATACTTTGCCTTCACAAGGGGATATGTTTCGATCTATTTTCTTTTTTTTTCTCTGTATTATATGGTTTGTATTGGTACATATTCATAGGTCTGTAATGGTTTTGAATTGAGTTGATTTTCTCCTCACTTCTACAAATAATGGAGTACGGTTCTCAGTCACTTTTACCAAAATAGAGTAGGCAGTGCAGCTGAAGAGTTCCTCTGCTTTGTGAGCTGCCTTTTCCTCGATAGCAATCACCCTTGTTTTCTCCTGGACTTCCCTGCTGCTCCAGCCACCTACAGCATGGCACTGCTTGGTACAGCATTCCCTTTATGGGAAAACCAGAAGCCTCAAATGTGGTTAACTGTTTCTCTCATACTATCCAGTGGCTAGGACTACAGAATAAGGTATATTTCAATATGTATCTGCTCTAATGTGAGAGAGGTTTGCAAATGGCTTGGTTATTATCCAGACAGCTTTTAAGACAGCCAGTACCTCTGAGTGAAATGCTCCATCATCCCAACTACAAGAGGAGAAACTCCAAAATCTAGATTTAATGGAAGTCTTCCTTTTTAGATATCTGTTTTGTGTGACTACTGATCACATAATTAAATGTAATCACTACATGCATAATTTAATGTGAAGAGTAAAGTTTTTAAAAATTGTGGACCCTCAGAATGATTGAGAGCTGCTTGTAGGCAAAGTGTAATTCTTAACTGTCAAGTAGCTCATATGGGACTAGTATGAGAATTCTGCTTTAAAAGAAATCTCATGTTAAGTATATTTCCTATTGTACTTTGTATTTATACTGTATTGTTGTTTCCATCCTTCCAAAAATCTGTCCTAAAAAAGAAATTACAGATTTGTGGGTTTGTCATTTACCAGCAGTAGCTTTGACTTCCCGCTCTCCCCAGGATTACAGTTGAGTTTGTTTCTTTTGAAGGTATTTCTTTTGTCAGCATAGAGATTATGTCTGTTGCTTGTTCTAAGTTTTGCTGTTTACAGTCTCTTGGTGCACTTTTCCACAGGTAAACCATGGTGGTGACAAAGAGAAAAGAATTTGTGTCATAGATGAGATTGGTAAAATGGAGCTCTTCAGCCAGGCTTTTATTCAAGCTGTTCGTCAAACGCTGGCTGGCTCAGGAACCGTGGTGCTTGGAACTATTCCAATACCTAAGGGAAAGCCACTGGATCTTGTTGAAGAAATAAGAAGTAGGAAAGATGTTAAAGTGTTCAATGTGAGTAACATTTAATATCCTTAAAGAGCCTTCTGTTCTAGGTTACTAGATTATATTTGGCTCTGTTTAAAAACTGTTACTGCCAATTGATAGCTGTGGGTAGCTTGCATGAAATAGGTTTTTTAGTTTCCATTTTATTCTTAATGGGCAGGTGTTCACCTTATTAAAAAAAATTCCATTTGGCCCTAACTGTAGTCATCTCACACAGCTGGCTTTGCTTGTGCGGGGCTGCAGAAGTAATGCTATAGTTATTTTAAAAGGTTTCCTTGCTGTAGTATTATTACTGTATAGGTATTCATTATTCCTAAGAGTTAAATCTTCTAAAGTACAGTCAGATTTTTAAGCTTTTTTGGTTTTTTTCCAGACTGGCTTGCAGAAATATTACCAGTAGTCATATTCAAGGAAAAAATAAAAGGAAAAAAGCAGCAGTGGAGTTTGCGGAGTGATTTATAGAAGAAAGGCAGTTGTAAATAGAGTGTACTTTCTCTGGAGTCAGTGAACCAGTTTTGGAATTCATTATGTTACTTTTACAGGCATAATTTTCATAATATGAGGGCCTCAGAGTAAATTTCTGATCAGTTACAGGGCAGTTCTCAAAAACTTACCACAGCAAAACTTAGCCTGTTCTAGGAGTGCATATGTGAGGTTTCCTTAGCATCAGTAAGTGTCCTCGATGCTTCACAAAAAACAAAGGCACCTCCCACTCCTTTGATTTATGTTGTTTTCTATTCAAAGCTGGCTTAAAAACTTGCAAAGTTTTCAAAGTTCTCAGCTTTACTTTAATTGAGGGTCCCATCGTCATCTTCAGTTTCTGTTTTTACCTTAAATGCTGATTTATTTAAATGCTAAAGCAACTGTAGGAGCAAAGATGAGAGATTATTCCTTTCTTTGCGTAAGCATTCAACTCTCTTCACTTCTTTCAGAGATAAACCCCCAGGTTTTTCTGCTACTGAGCTGATGTGTGTTTGTAGTCAGGCTGTTGAACAGAAATGCACATAAATGTAAATTTTGTATGAGTAGCTTTACAACCCTACTGGGGTAGGGTTGGGGAAGATGGGATGGAGAAGCCTTGCTGAAAGTACCAGTCACCATTCAATGCTTGGGCTGCAGTCATAGCAGGACACAGTGCGTGCATTTGGTCCTCTCATGAGAGGAAATAAGGCTAGAAGACAGCATTTGGCTTTTCAAGGAAGATTTGAGGCTTCTACTGTCTCTTTTTATCAGGTGCTATTCAGAGGACATGGGCTACTCAGCCCTGGGTTTTCAGCTGTATCAGTCGGCTGATAAATCTTTCTCTCAAGTACTGACTCCAGCCAGCAAAAGTCTTTCTGTAAATTTCAATGGAGCAGTGTTTTCTCTAGCTAAAAGATCTTTACTGAAACAATGACCCATCCTGTTCACACTGCTGAGATTAGGTGTGCAGGTTTCTTTAATTAAATAGATACCTCTGGTGAATCCATTAACCAAAAGCATGGATGTGAAATGTGTGACAGACTGCAGTCATTCCCAGGTGTCAGAGACCTGCTGAGCTGAAGTCTTGTACAGGAGAGCATCTGTCTCTCTTGCTCCAGTGTCACACTACATGCTCTTTCCCAGCTGGTTCAAATGTGTGCATGAGCAGGACCAGAACCTGCCCGTGGGGAGTCAGAGGTGTTAGTAGCTGAAGTGGATAGTGGGTCACCAGCTGTTTTCTTCAAGGGCTGTGGCATGGGGAAACCTGGAGTGCCCAAATAGCGCACAGTCAGTAATTTCTTACTAACTTGTATGGTGCCTGCAAGTGTACAGAAGTAGGTGGCTAACTTCCAAAAACATTCTGCCTGCTTTGTCGCTTAATATGGAGTTAGGCTGCATTCAAATAGCTCATCTCAGTTTTTTCATCCTGTTCCTAATGTCACAAGGACAGTTCTGGGGAGAGAACAGCTGTTTGGTGTTTTACAGTCCCTTCTGTTTTGAAAGCATATTTTGTTGGTGTAAGTGGGCCCAGATGCCCTAAAAGCAATTCAGCGTTTGGTCCCAAATGTTTAATTTATTATGTTTAGGGCACTTAGTGATAGGAGCTCTGATGTTTAACACATTTATTTGTATTGTTACCCAGTTCCATTTTGCTGAGAACTAAACTTTCCAGTGAAACTGCAGAGGCTCTTTTTGCACTGTCTGCGTCTGTGTAGTTTTGCAGAAATAGTAGCGTGAATAGGATCAGGTTATCCTTAGCAGCTGGCAGATACTAATTTTCTCCCATTTTCCCATCTATTAATTTTGCTTGCATGAAACCCATTAGTGAAGTATGGTTGCATATGCCTATTAAGAAAGAAAGTAGTTAAATGGATAGGGAGAAGAAAAGGTTCCATTTGAACAGATTGTATGCAAGTGGTTTCCTTCATGGTATTTTTAACAGTTAGAGGAAGAAAGCTTTTGTCCTCTGTAGTTGCCTGCTTGGAGTCTAGGTGGCAATTTCCTCCAAATTACATAAATGCTTAATATAAGCAGCATCTACAGTTATCTTCAACTCCTTTCTAAAAACATACCCATCTGTTTGTACATTCAGTACAGATACTGGGAGATTTGTTCACTCCGGGAAAGCTGCCTGCATTGAATGTCTCCAGATCTTAAGAGGAGACTTATATCTATCAAACAGCCTTTATAAAACAGTTGTGAAAATTTCCTAGCACTTGGAGCTTTCTCTCTGCTGCTCTCACTGGACTTCTGGCATATAAGTATGGAAAAAAGGATAGATAAAATGTAGTATTGTTTCTGTTGGCTGTGAGGGAGTGGGAAGAGCTATTAAATGTGCAGAAGGTCCTTTGAAAGTCAGAATAACAGTACACTTGCTGTGAGATTTAGTGGGGCTCATCAATACTGTGTATTGTTTACCTCGGGATCCCAATAGCCTTACTGAAGAGCATTCTTTGTTGTCTTGCTCTCTTTGTTTTTGTGGGGTTTTCTGTTTATCTTATAAAGCTTGGACTGATTCTCAGTAAAAACAGTGACATTTTCAGACAGATCTTCCTTTTTGTTACTCTCCCCGCCCTGTCCTTTTTTTTTTTCACTTTTTCATTAGTCCTATGTTGATCTGCTGTCTTGAATTCATTGGTAGGTGAAACCACTGGCTGTAGGTTTTACAGTGTTGGTTTACAGTACTTGGATAGGATGTGGGTGACTGGAAATAGTGGTAGCTCCTTGGGGTCAAATTCCTCAGATAGAACTGTCACCTATTTAACAACAACAATAATAATAATAGTAATACTTTCTCCTGTTCATTATTGACTGTAGTACTGGAAAGGATACAAACTCTTGGGTTCACATCCTAAATGCAGATACAGGGAGTGTAGTGGAACCTTGCTGGTAGAGAGTTTTATGCTGTGCATGGTGTTGTGTCTCTTTCCTCATGAAACAGCTTCTGTACAACTTTGTATGAGTGTCCTTACTTATTTTTTCTGCTCATGTGTCTTTGTCTGATTTCTTCCTGTCCTCTCTGCGGGGATCTGAACAATGGGGAAACTTTCTTAGACTTTTTAAAATGAAGCTTTTGCTGATGCTTCACGGTTGCTTGTTACCCCTTTACAACCCCAGTCACTTCCCCAGGTTTTGTTTGAGTGAGTAATGCATGGCACTATGGGTCACAGGGCTCTGGATCAGGACCCAGTCTGTCAGGAAGGAATAATTTACACACACACAGCCCCCAGCTCTGTGTCCCTGGCAGCTGAGCTGACTAGCAAGCACCAGCACTTGCTTGGCAGTTTACAGTCATCTGTATTCACATATGCTGGACTTAAAGCCCAGCATTCCCATGGGCTGGTCAGCCAAAGGCATCTCTCAGTGTGCTACAGAACAGCCCAGCTTTCTCAAATAGTTTTATTCCTTTTCCAAGGTGTTTCTTTCGTGTAGCAATAAGGTTTCTCAGAGTACAGAGTTATGCTGCTAAGACTGTTTTAATTTTTTTCCTTTGCAAGTGTTTTTCACTAGGTCTGTCATCTTAATAAATACATCCCTTTCAAGTAATGAAGGCATAAGTACTCCACTTTATATTAGGAAAGTTAAATTTGGTAGTTGAAAAGGATTTCTAGTAATGACAAAAGTACATGCTGGTTATTTGAGTGATTCTTGTTAGTTACTCAAGTCCTGAATAATACTGCAAAATACCACTGGCAATTAAATCAAAAGATCACTAAATATTCAATTGCGGCTTTTGTGGGTATAGCATACTGTGTTCTCAGTGGCAGGTGTTTGACACTCAACATTCCTGCACTGAAAAAGAAATGCATTGGAATTTCTGCTTTGATTTGTTTTTGAAGTAAACATTTGTATAGAAGCTATTCATGAAATTACATCCGTTTTAATTTCTCTTTCTCTAGGTTAGTAAGGAAAACAGAAACAGCATTTTGCAAGACATCTTGGCAGCTGTAGAATCCTGCAGAAAATGAAGACCTCTTCTGTCCTGTAAACACTAAAGCTTTCATTTCAACAAAACATTACAACATTTCATGGATGGTTTAGAGTCTGTCCTTCCTGCTTTTGCCCCCTCAAAGCTTTACTGGAGCCTTCAGCGTAAGCAGGGTAAAGCTGGTAATACTAAAATGGGATGGCAGGATTGTAATTTATTCAGTTCACTGAATTGGAAAAAAATGAACAGATGTGTAGCTAACATCCAGTTTTAATCTGGGTGTTTGGAAGTTAGATGGTCAACTCTGATCCGAGTTACCTCATGTGAAAACAACTAACTGTAAAATCTGCTTGATATCTTAGTCTTTCTGAGCATGTTCAGATCAATTCAATATCTGCCTACAGATTAATTCAATATCTGCAACGTAGCCCTGGTGCAACAGAACAGAACCCTGTCCAAAACGTAGATGAGTCCTGCCTGGTTTATGCAGGAGTGTAGCTGTTGGTGACCCAGCTTAGGTGTATTCAGGTGTGTTTTAGCACGGGTGCTGACAAATCAGCAGGTAGAGGGAATAAGCAGTTGTGCTCTCTCCTCCTACCCCCAGGCAGCCCTGTCTGCAGTTGCAGTATAATCAGGGTTATCCAGAGTTTCAAGGAAACTTCCTGTAGTCACAAGTGACATTTACAGAATTCTGGTTTTGGAGGGAAAATAGCCAAATCTACCCTCTCTTACTAATTGATAAGAGGACTGCATTTTGTATTAATTTTCAGTTTTCTGGTGGTAATTCTGTCCCACACCCCCTTACAAATAATATATAAAAAAATCTTCAAGTCCATGAAGTTAATAAAATCTTGTGTTTTTCATGCTGAGTTGAAGTCATGATTGACTTAATACTGCATTTGTCTGTATTAATTTTACAATCTGTTATGTTTATTGATACTTATGTTTGAGTTTTTCTGCCTTATTCAATTCTGTACATGCTTAATGGTGAAATAAGAAGTATTTGAGAGTATTAGACAATGTGTTTCCCTGCAAGGAATGCAAATGTGTTCAGCAAAACTGCTGCCAGTTAATCAGTTTTGCATGTTTGAAAACAGAATTCCCTCCCAGGTAGACACTGTTCATTGTAAAATTTATGGTCATCTCTAGCTGAAGAAAGTTGTTAAAAATTCAGTTGTTTCTTACCTTTTTCTGTTCAGTTCAATGACTGTTAATTTGAGCAAACTATTTAAAGGCATCTTCAAGTATAATTTTATTGATTTATTTCTGTAAAACTGACACCCAGAGTTGTATGGGGCTGGATGGGGACAGGTATTTTTATACACACCCTGCGAAATGTCCTTTTTCTTTCCTGTATGCAGAACAAGGGTCTGGTACAAGCACTGCACCTCCAGAGGTGGTAGGAAGTGCATGCCATGTTAAATGATGGCGTGGGCTCACTCCCTCACTGCCTTGTTAGGACTACCTGTCTGCCCAAATCCATTCAGATGGTAGTACTGTCTTCACCATATTTGGGGAAAAATAAAACTCCTCTTAGGGTCTCCACTTGGCAATGTGTAGTTTGTGGCTGCTATTTGCAAAATCAGGTTGTGCTGTAAAGACACACTAATCCCTTAATTACTTCAGGCATTGTACTCAGACAAAATACTTTTTCAGATGTGGAGGACTTGGGACCAAAGTACCCTTGTCAGGGTTGTGTGCCATAGGTTTTTGAACAGAAACCTCTCTTCACCTAAGTGTCGGATGCCCTCCTGCTTCAATGTTAAGTCTCTTAAGCTTTAAAGTATGCTACAAAAGAATAGTTCTTTCAATGATTAAAGACTTACCCAAAATCTAGCACATTTTTAGTGGGACTGCTGTTGAGTCTTAAATGAGGAGTGACCTTTAAAGCTAAATAAAAAATTGAGAGATTTGACATTTCTCTGGCAGAGGCCGAAGAGGCGAGTTCTGTTAGGAGTCAGTCTTCTGAGTTCCGGTTCAGTCAGTATTGCTGAGAGATCACTTAAAGTGGTGTTTATTCCCCATAAAAGTAGATATATTGCCCTGCATGTAGCGCCATGATGCCTGCTGTAGTCCTGTCATTTAGTACAGTGGGAAGGAAAAAAACCCCAAACAATTACAAGAAGAAGTTTGGGAAACTTTTGACCAGTGCCTATGGTACTTTTAGTCCATTGTCTCATGGTTTTGTACTGAGGCTAGCTTGTCACTAGAACATACACATGGATTTTTCCTTCTGTGGAACTCCGAGTGAAATAGCAGCCTTTTTAAACTAATGCATATTTTTGCTACTGACATCAGTGTATCTTATTTTCTGCTACCTATATCAAGATTGGTGAGTGTCATTAATTTGTTGTCATTTCTTTAAGCCAATTTTCTCTCTGAGCTATAGTGCTTTTCAAGAGAAAATAAAGAGAGTTTCTGTGATCTGTGTTTAGCAGGAGAATGTAGGTGACCTTAACAGTCATGTCTGGCCTTTAAATCTCAGGTGGTCCTGAAGATAGAATTTTCCTGTTTCAAATATACATAGAGTGAGTGAGAAAATTGTATTTCCACCTGCATGTAAGTTTTTATGACAACCTGTGTTTACTTTAAAGGTAAAATTTTATTGTCTGGTCTTGGCACTAGTAAAATACTTTGAAGGCCTTGAGAGCACTGTAACAGCAAACAAAGCATTCACAATTCCCCTGATGGGCTGATTTTATTGATAACACACATTTGGTGAAAAGCACCTCTGATGTACCAGCTACATTCCAGATGACACCATTAGTGCACCTGCAGGTTTTAATTGGTGTAAAAAAGGGGTGAATGTGAGGTACCAATTACTGTCTTGAAGCCTGAGAATCAAGGATGTTTTTGGCACAAGTCTTGTAATTCCAGCATAAAATTGCACACAGCATGGAATAAACAGGGCCTACATTATTTATCATGCATTAGGCAATTTTTGACTTGTAAAACTGAGTGAGAGAGGTGAATCTTTGATACCGGACCTACTGCAAAGTTAATTATAAGTAATATGTCTGTGTTGCAGATTTAAGGATGTACAAGCACTAGTGAAACATGGTAATTAAGTACCAGCTCCTAATCCTGGTAGTAATCTAAATATGGCAATAATTGGGTATTTTTAAAAAATGCATTGAAGAGAAGATGATTATCACATGCTGGAGAATCTCACTGGTATTTCTAATCTTCTATAATGAGCTGCACAGAATTCAGCTAATCTTTAACTTAAATTTTCCAGTAAGAGAAGAGCCATCAGTTGGTGGGCTGGAGGCAAATGCATTTCTTGCCTTATTCTAATAAGCAGTTTTTATAAAAAGCTGTGAATGACATCACAGAGTGTCCTAAGAACTTAATAGTGTCAGAATGTCATTCATAGATATTATCTAGTCGTCAAGTCAAGGGAAAAAGATTCACACTGGTAAGTCTCTTTCATTGAGATTTGTTTTCAGTCAAGTGAGTACTAAGATTTGGAATGAGGTGAGACTTTTCAAGAACTTCAGTTCCTCACAGAGAAGTTGCATGACACTACAAAATGGAGGGAACAGCCAGCACCTGTGGTTTTTATTTTTGGATGAACCGAAATGTGCTTGGCAGACTACGTCCATTACAGGTTCCTACTTGCTTGCTGTGGTGGGAAACAGCTGGGCTGAAGGTCAGGCTGGGGCTTGCCAGTGTTCCTGGTGGATGTGAGCAGTTCATCACCCTGTGCTTAGCTTTAGTAAAAAGTTAATGAAAGTCTTTTTGCCAGATCTTCAGGCCATCTTTCACCATTATGAGTGTAGCAACTGGCATTTACTATATGATGTAAACAAGAATCTATTTGGGAAAGGAAATTCTAGGGAAACAAAATGTGAGGAAGGTAAGTATCCCGTGCTCAGTGCAAAGGCTGAAGTACTGTGTTTATGTTTGTTTTACCATATACTCATTATCCCTCCCGTAACCTGCTGTATTGTTCGTGTCCCTCTCTGGTTGCTGAGGCAGTGTGAAATAAAATCACTCTTAGTGTTTGTTTTCAGCAGTGATGTTATCTGAGGTTAAGCTGGTGGGAGGCAGAAAAGGCCTCCATCTCTTTATCCCTTCTGACTTTTCTATGAAAGAACTGCATGTACAAATGGTCTTGTGGACTGAGCACTAGATTTCCTCGAAGGATGCATTCAGCTTGCTAACAAGATGGGAATGTCGCTATTTTCCTGTTGTAGAAACAGAAACATTCTGGACTGGCTGAGTGAGGTAAGTGGCCTCTGCAGCTCTGGAAAAATCAAGCATATCACCTGATGCAAAAAACCCTGGTGGAACTCTTGGTAAAAGATCCTTACATGATGGTGGCAGCATCTTTCCTGTATCACAGTTGTAGCAAGAGATCAGACATGTAGGCAAACTGTTAAGCCTGAGCAACTTTAGGGCCAAGTTTTAACAGTGTTCAGCATTGTGAAACCCATCAGCAGGATCACAGATTACATAAAAGCAATGCAAATTGCATTTGCTTTTCTTTTAAAGGCTGAAACTTGCTCCAAAAATGGTGTATTTCCATCTTGCATCTCTGAGGCACATTGTGTGTAAGGTTAGGTATCAAGCTGTTTTTCAGGAGTAGAAGTGTCACTCAAAGCCTTCATGTGTATGTAGGCACTGGAATTGAGAACTCAGGTGCCTTTTGGTATTATGCAGAGCTGTTTGGAGCAGCTTATTGTTCAAATTAGGCTTTGTGTAAAGGTTAGGTTCCTATTCCATCTTTCACCATTATGAGTGTAGCAACTGGCATTTACTATATGATGTAAACAAGAATCTATTTGGGAAAGGAAATTCTAGGGAAACAAAATGTGAGGAAGGTAAGTATCCCGTGCTCAGTGCAAAGGCTGAAGTACTGTGTTTATGTTTGTTTTACCATATACTCATTATCCGTCCCGTAACCTGTTGTATTGTTCGTGTCCCTCTCTGGTTGCTGAGGCAGTGTGAAATAAAATCACTCTTAGTGTTTTCAGCAGTCATGTTATCTGAGGTTAAGCTGGTGGGAGGCAGAAAAGGCCTCCATCTCTTCATCCCTTCTGACTTTTCTATGAAAGAACTGCATGTACAAATGGTCTTGTGGACTGAGCACTAGATTTCCTCGAAGGATGCATTCAGCTTGCTAACAAGATGGGAATGTCGCTATTTTCCTGTTGTAGAAACAGAAACATTCTGGACTGGCTGAGTGAGGTAAGTGGCCTCTGCAGCTCTGGAAAAATCAAGCATATCACCTGATGCAAAAAACCCTGGTGGAACTCTTGGTAAAAGATCCTTACATGGTGGTGGCAGCATCTTTGCTGCATCACAGCTGTAGCAAGAGATCAGACATGTAGGCAAACTGTTAAGCCTGAGCAACTTTAGGGCCAAGTTTTAACAGTGTTCAGCATTGTGAAACACATCAGCAGGATCACAGATTACATAAAAGCAATGCAAATTGCATTTGCTTTTCTTTTAAAGGCTGAAACTTGCTCCAAAAATGGTGTATTTCCATCTTGCATCTCTGAGGCACATTGTGTGTAAGGTTAGGTATCAAGCTGTTTTTCAGGAGTAGAAGTGTCACTCAAAGCCTTCATGTGTATGTAGGCACTGGAATTGAGAACTCAGGTGCCTTTTGGTATTATGCAGAGCTGTTTGGAGCAGCTTATTGTTCAAATTAGGCTTTGTGTAAAGGTTAGGTTCCTATTTATTAGCTTGGTGTGCATCAGAGCCCTTGAATGCACCTTCTGTCCCAATCAAGAGTTCACTGGGTGTATGTCTACCTCATGCAAAAATGGGGGAGTCTAAGATGTGTTTAATCAATACAACCTCATGCCTAGTTGCAGGTTTTATTCCTAACCATTATGTCAGATTATTCTGTAGGATTGT
Organism: Passer montanus; assembly: GCF_014805655.1. Classification (NCBI taxonomy): domain Eukaryota; kingdom Metazoa; phylum Chordata; class Aves; order Passeriformes; family Passeridae; genus Passer; species Passer montanus. The sequence continues at coordinate 8,645,422 of NW_024366591.1, forward strand.
CTCATATTTAAAACTGATGCTTATAGCAGTAGTCTTACTACTATAACAGCAGACTATCTCCAAAAATACAGAGAAACATAACATGGGAGAGTTTGTACTCAATTTGATTCTTTTTTTCCTATGTTACACTTGCTTGTTAGTGGTCACTCTCGGGTTTTTTCAACCCACTATGCTACAATAGCAACTTTAAGGCAAAATAAAAACTATGTAAGACGTGGCTACAAAAAAGGAATGGATTTTTAACTCTTGCCTTGACTCCTGTTTTGCCGTGCTTGCTCGCTGTGACTCCACAGAGGTGTTAGAACCTGCCCTTTTTGGCAGCCACCTTGTGCAGCAAGAATCTGGACTTTATGGCATAACTGCTGTCCCCAAGGACTTATGCTCCAGGGGACAGTGGGAAGTCAGGAACTGTGAGGCAGCTGCATTTTTTTTTAGGATGCAGTACCAGAGGTTGTGGGGTCTTGCGAAGGTGCTGTCACTGGGCCTCAACCCACGCTAAGTAAATAGTACTTTCAGCAGTGGTTGGTGCTGAAGGAATTTGAGCAGTCATTCCCCAATCTGGTTTAGTATGCTTGAGTTGGATACACAGAATAATTTAGGTTGATTGGGACTACCAGAATTACTTGTTTTTGATGGAAATTGGTTCAAAATCAAAGATGTGAAAATTGCAGGCCTAAGTGATGCTAGGTGAATGTGGGAAAGTTTTCAGTGCTTTTGAGACACCTGTTTGCCCTACCTCCATGCAGGAAGACAAAGCAGTGATGGTTTATCCTGTGGACTGCCATGCAAAAGCCCCCAAAGTGGAAATAGGGCTGGTGGCTGTTAGTAGGAGCCTACTTCAATAACCTCCATCCTTCATTTGTAATTAAGCACTTCATGAACAGTGTGGTGGTGTTATGAATAAAAAGTTATCTATTTTTTTTAAGGTTGCAGAGTTAAAACAAGTTGGACCAGTTGCTGTTAAGTTAGCTTCATTGTTAAAGAGTTCTTCTTCAATTACCTGTTAATGGTTGGTGATTAACCATTGTCCCCCCGATGCTTGCCAGGGAATGACACCGGGACCCTGCAGGTACCAGGAGACTGGGAGTGGCATCAGAGCTAGTATGCAGATGAGAAATGCATTGCACCAAATTTTGCAGTTTTCCAGGAACTCCCCTAAAATCAACAAGCCAACATAGAACTAGGGGACCTAGGTGATGTCTAAGGATGGGAGCGTAGTCCAGTGCCTGCTTGGATCCTTTTTGCTTCTCACCCTAACCTCAAAAGATGTTGACTAGAAAGAGAACCCGAGGTGTTGGACAAAAAGGTGGAATCTCCTAATTTCTCATGAGGACGGAATCTCGAGCTCTACCTTCAGACCAGAGGACAAAGCTGCATCACCCTCCTCCTCCGTGCCATGCCTGGGAGCAGCGGCGGCGTGGGCGCGACCCGTCGATTTCTCCCCACCTGAGCTGATTCTTCTTAATAAAGGCATTTAAAAGGAGAAAGATCTCCTGCCCATTTATTTCAGTGGGATAGGAGTTATCATCAGCCAGTCAGAAGGGAGCAGCTGAATTCAGTTTCCTCTTCCACATATCACCTGGATGCTAGAGGAGACATTAGTAGGGCCTGAAGTGCACTGATGACCATGTGTCTAGAGGGCTGTATGTGCATACTCTGCTTTTGTCTTTGTGAACATGAGCAGAATTTTTCCTTGATTGTGCTAAGCTTTATTAATAATCAACTCATCAAGATCTGAAGTGAAGTAAAAAAGAATGGGTTTCTTAATTTAGTAAGGCAGAAAGCAAGTGAAAACAATTGCAAACAGAAGACCCAGAAACAGCTGCCACACAAAATACTTGGATCATTTTATTTTCACTCAGTCTTAGTTCTACTCAGATCTGAAGTGTGGCACAGTAGGAAGCTCAGAATGCAACTGAGTATTGCCTAAGAGTAATGAGACTTAGCTACAGCATCTCTTGTTAAATCTTGTTAATTGGGACAAGACAGCCTGGCTGCACATCATTGTGTTGAGATTTAGAAACAATCTATGGTAGTTACAGTAAAGAGGAACAGCAAGACACTGATAGCTGCAATTTTTTTTTTAATTGAAAAAAAACCACATGTGTGTTTGTTTAGACTCTGTAGTAGAGGAAGGATTTGTTGTAGCTTTTTGGGTTTCGAAGTAGTCATGCATTCCTGTAAATTGGTGTTTTTCAAACCATGTGAAGGCATAGCCTCCCTTTTTGTATCATCTGTCTTTATTGGCAGCAGCTCAGTTTTCTCTGGGGGAGGGAAGTCAGAAGGCTTTGTAATTACTGGCTACAAGTGTTTATGGACAGTGAGCTGTGTCCAGCAATTAAAGGTATTTAGCTGTTCCCTTCCTAACATAAACACTTCCAGACAGTAATTACAGCCTGCTTTGTCCTTGAGGAGGATTCCCCATGGCCCTTTTGCGACTCCTAAGGGTACTGTTGCTTAGAATTTGAGAAACACTGCTGTAAACCAAACAGGAGCACAAGATAATACCTAATTTATGCAAAGCTGCTTTGCAGATAAGGTGCACCATATACTCTGAAGACTTTCCATGCACTGGATACTTTCTCTTCTTACACTTTTGTTAATTGGTGTAGTGTGGCTCGTTCACACAATATTTCAGTATGGCTGCATGCAGTATATCAGTCTGAGAGGCTGTGTCGCTATTCAGCATTAGCACCCGCATAATACATCAAAGAAAAATGAGATTTGCTGTTGGAAAAAAAAAAATCAGATTTAGCTCTAATGTTACAGGACACTGTACTGTCCTTTTATGTATTCATTGCTTCTGTTCTTAGTTGCCTCTTGCTATATGTTATATACCAAATTTCAATTAGTTTGCATGCAATCAGCTGTTTAGTTATGGCAGGAAAGAGATGTTTTTTGTGTGCTTTTCACTGAGTTGTATTAATATTTCCTACTGTATTTGTTTGTGATTCTAACCATTCCAGGGGAAGGAACGTTAAACAGGTTGTATTCATTGTTCTAGGATTTACAAGAACCTGAGATGAAGTGGCACTGTGTGTTTTTTAGGATATTTTCCAACCCTACCCATTCCAAGGCCATTAGCTGAAGAACATCTGTCCTGTAATATTCTTATGTGGAAGTTAGAAAAATAAACATTTGAAGGTTGCTTATTACATCGGAAAGAACCTAAACCCATGCGCATCTTCCTGACCTAACTCTGTATTTAATGCTAAGAAGCGCGTGGCCCTTGTGCTAGGAATGCTCCTTACTGCTCCTCAGACAGGCTCTGCTGAGAAGCGGTGTCTTCCAGGGCCATGTCTTCTTGGCTGGCCCTCCTGCACTCCAGGTTCCGACTCATGAATAGTGCATGGGCCGGACCCGCCTCCCGCTGGGGTCTTGTTTCTGTAGTATCTGTTGCCTCACAGGTCTCAGTGACTTGCTGGAAAGTAAGAAAGAAAAAGTCAACTAGTTTAGGAAATTTCTAAGTAACACTTCAGCTATTTTTTGAAGTGACGGGTGAAAAAAGCTTAAAAATTGACGTAGGGATGTCATTCTGTGAAACTCCATGGGATTCTTAACATGCATTATTCACAAGGGAGTTCTGAAGAGGTACTTGTCACACTTTGTGTAACGCATAAATTTGGAAGGAAAAGCTGAACCAGGAGCTGGAGGTTTAGTACCACAGATGTACATGTATAGAGAACTGTAAAAGAATTTGGATTGAAAAGGACTTCTGGAGGTCATCCAGTCCAAACTGCTGCTTCAAGCAGGGCTGACTTCGAAGTTGTTAAATTGGGTTGCTCTGGAGCTTGCTTTATACACCAGATTTTAAATCCAACTTACAAAGAAACCTTTTCATCAAAACTGGAATGCAATTATCAGTCTGAAAACGTTAAGCACAGTGCCACCCCACTGCAAGGAGTCCATTAGGATAAAAGCATTCCAGAACTTTGCTGTGTGAACATTGAAATGAAACGCTTCCTCTTTACCACTTTCAATCAAATGGGCACCTGGACTCTGAGCAGTCACTTTGGTCAGGATTCACCTCATCTAAACTTCACCATGTGGTCTTGCTGTGTCATTTAGGCTACCAATGGTTGGCAGAGATACAAGTCTCCCAGGGGAGAATTTCCTCATAATAGCTCCAAGGATGAAGTGGATGCAGGTCTCTTCACTGAAAACAGAAGCCTCAACAACAACCTACTGAGACACCATGCCCAAATTTTAGATAGCTTAAAGCTTGACCAGGTGAATCCTACCATTAGTACTCAGTACCACATAGTGGCTGAGTTCTTGCAAATTAGGTCATAAACCCTTGAGAGTTGGAATTGTGCCTTCTCATTGGATATATTCAGCTGTATGTGTAGAAATATTAATACTTGTTACTGTATCAAAGCAGGATGGGACCAAGATAAGTAACATTTAGCTGACTCCTGTTGAAGTTCGTGGTGAAACTCTAGGGAACTGTACCACACGTGGTATTTTTGGGTTGAGAGCAAAATACACAGAGGCCAAGGAGCTTTTCACACTTGAGGTTTGGAGAACTCTTTGGAAACTAGGGAAGTTATACACAGTTCAGGAGCACAGTAACAGAAAAGTGCTTGGGACTTCATAACCTGAAGCTGTAATTGGACAATTAACCTCAATATGCAGATGGACCAAAAACTTGTAAAAGCATGAAACCTTGTGACTGGTCATCCATTTTGGGTTCATCTTGGGTGTAGCCCTGGCGAGGGTCTTGTACTGGCCAAGGTGTATCCTTTAAGGCTTTTTAATAAATACCTACTTTATTCTTTTAACGCTGTCTAATGTCTGTTCTAGGTCAGCCTCTCAAGGCACCACTGCATAGGACTTAAAGCAGGCAAGGAAGGAGCTATTTAGTCTGCAGTGATTGTACTCATCACCTGGGCTGCAGAAACTGAAGTCCCTGGTTTGAGTGAAAGGAAAAGCAACTTTGCCCCAGTTTGCAATTTCAGGCATGTGCATAACAGTCCCCCTATCAGTTACTCACAAACTATCTCACAGACACCCTAATACTAAAGAGTCTCATTGTGATGTACCAAAATCCCCAAAAAATACCAAAATCCCAACACGGTTTTGGAAAAAACTGTCTCTGACCACTGAGAAAGAAGAAAGCCAGTGGTGCTGAGAACAGCTAAGAGCCAGACAGGCAAGCAGAGTGGGACTCACACTCTGTAGTGCTGTTTGAGCTTCAGCCTTACCCGAGCTGCCTGGCTTGCTGCTCTGGCAGATGGCCCCATGGCGATGTTCATGCTGCTGGATGACTGTGTGTCACTCGTGTTGCCTCCGTCTGCAGCCGAGAGCCCAGAAATCACTAAAGCACTTGAGAAACTTCTCTTGCCGAACAGCAGGCTGAGAGTTGAGCTGGTGGAGGAGGCCAGGCTGGACCTGAGCATTGCTGCAGCTCGGTCCTGCACAGTCAGCTGGCCAGCAACAGGAACAGCAGGGGACTGAGAAAACACAGATGTTGCAGAGTTGTGGAATGATAGCTGACTACTAGAAAGCCTTTGGGCAATTTCGTGGGCAGATGTAGACGTTTGGATGAAAGGCTGCCGGCTTTCTACAATTGGTCCAGAGTGACTTGAAGCAGGGGGCCTTTGGTTTAAAGCAGTGTGTGCCTGGACAGACTGACTCCTGGGTTTTCTCCTGCCTTCAAAAGAAAGATTAATATATTAAAGCAGGTGGCATTCTGATGAACTCCATGCTATTGACAGTGTCCCATGTGTACATATTACTGTTGGCATAGTACCACTGGTTTTATTAGCATAAGAACTCCAAGAAAAGCAAAAGTAACAAACTCTTAAACCTATGAATCTTTCTGTTTTCCACTACAGGTGTTCTGAATTTTGGTCAAAATAGCTCTGGAGGTTGTGCACTGAGTCAAAAGACAGAGAAATGAGAAGAGACCCCAAGCAAAGGACTCTAATCACAGGCTCACAGCTGTTCTGCTACGTACAGTTTAATCAGCCCAGTGAATGATTGAGCATAGTGTTGCTGTAACTCTGCTCCCCTTTGACAACCACACTAATGGAATGTTGAATATCCACCTTAAATGGCTTGGTACAATTAAAGGCAACAATAAAACAAAAAACCTCTATGCTAAAACAATGGCACATTTAAAAGAATTATTCCTGCATATGGGGAGAGAGAATTTGAAAATTCAGCCAAGTGGAAGAATACAGCATTCAAGCCACAAGACAGTTTTTAAGACTAACAGTAAACTCTGAGTTCCTGGAGAGACATTTACAGTATACCACAGTCTTGAAAAAATGTGAATGCTTTTATGCTTTTATGTAGGATACACTATTAGAGGTCTGAATGAGACCCACATAAGACTCTTGTCCCTTTCTGGGAAGCATTTCAATGCAGCCACCACTGGACACAGGAAGTAGATTAGATAAACTATTCTGACATGCCTAGACAAATCCGTCCTGTACAAGTACATCCCCATATTTAACATTTATACCAATACTTTCTGTCATTCAAGCAAACTATTTCTGTATTTCTCATGCTTATGTATTTGAACAGCCATAGAATGAAAAATCAATCATGAAATACTGGCCAGTGAACTCACCAGAGGCCAGCTTGTACTCAGGCATTCTGCCATGGGTCGGTGTGTGCCACAGGCCCCAGCAGAGTTCACTGTTTCTGTAGACAGGCTATAACCCAGGCATACACAGCAAATAACCAGACACAAAAGTGCCTGCTTGGGTTTTTTTGCTCTCTAGGAAACTCCAAACATTAACACAAGCTGGCATTTTGGTTTCCTAGCTGTAGCTGTAGGGTGGGGAGTTGATGCCAGGAAATCTGTTGAGAGCCATCAACACAGAAACAAGTTTTTCTGGCAGGCATTTCCAGGCTGTTGGTATTTTTTTCTCTTTTTGCTTTGGTTTTCCCCAATACCTGAACTCCTCCAAATACTGAAATTTTGCTGGCATAAAGGAATATAAATCTCACACTGTCTTCTAAAAACATGACTGCTGAATTCATACAGGTTCCAGCAATGCAGAATTTCATATCCAAGCCATTTACATCATATGGCTGAAACATGATGTTTTACATCCACAGACCTGCTTTTCAGAGGCTGGTATCATTATTCCCATTTTTCAAATGCTGAAGCAGAGAATTTAGGTAACTTGGCATAAAGTCAGATGAGCAGAGCTGGGCTACTACCTAACTGGAGCTCACTAAAAACTAGTTGGTTTGGCAAGTGTTGGACACTTTCACACCTCATTTACAATGTATCTTTAGCTCCACTTTTATACTCCAAACAATAAAAAAATAATTTTCCTAACTAATAAGAGCCTCAAGATCTCTGCTGGAGAATGATGGGACAGACACACGTGGCTCTTGGAAGCTCCTGGACAACGCTCTCAGACACAGGATGTGATTCTTGGGGTGGTCCTTGCAGAGCCGGGAGTTAGACTTCGATGGTCCTTGTAGGTCCCCTCCAACTCAGGATATTCTGTGATTCCATGGCCCCTGTGTGCTGCTCTGCCAGTGTCCTCTGTCCTTCATGGGCTGTGAGGGGTGCCAGGCCTGCCTGCCATGTCCACAGCTGTGCGCACGTTTGGCCTCCGCAGGGATTCGGGTTCGACAAACCCTGGGGTTCTGCTTAAGTGCTTTGCTTTCTACATCTGATGGTTATTTCAAGAGGTTGCCTTTCTTAAATAAAAAGAAAGGACTGGAATTAAGAACAGAGGGGCTGTGGTGTGTTATTTTGCACCGTGGCTAACGTGGCCAAACATCTGTGATTTAAATCGTGAAGCTGACCCCTGTCCAAAAGTATTCTATATTCATCCCAAGCACGGTGGCTGGAGCATTGGGCAGGAGACCACCCACATCTATGCCTAAAAAACTCTGTCCCTGAAAACACTTAGAAAAACAAAGGCTGTTCTGTAAACTGCATAATGAAATAAGGAAACTTTGGGGGAGAGCCCCACATGTTTCCAGTGCTCCTGATTTTGGTTGCACTTTAATATAGGGCTTTCATTGCATTTTGCACTCAGTGGTACCAGGCTGCAAAACACAGTATGAAATATTAAGAAGTTAAATGCACTTGATGCACAGATTATGAATCTAGAAGGCATTGCTATGATTATCTAGTCTGCTGTCCTGTATAGCATGGGCCATAGGATTTCCCAGAATTAATTCCTGTACAGTTTCATTAGTTGCTACTGTCATTTTAAAAAATGCATCCCATATCTCCAGTCACAGAGAATCCACACTAACCCTTAGTCTCTTCTTTCACTATTTATTTACTCTCTTAATATTAAAAATGTGTTCTTGATTTCAAATCTGAATTTGTTTAGTTTTGTTACATCCAAGTCTGCTGACACCAATGGTCTTTGGTCACCTTTTGTTACCCAGGTAAACACTTACAGACTACAATCAAGGCATCTCTTACAATACAAATTGCTGGAAAGCATTTTCTCTTTCAATAGAGGACGTATTTCCCAGAATTTTGATCATTTTTTGGCTCTTCTTTGAAGTGCTTCCAAACCAAAAATGTCCTTAAATTAGGGCACTAGGACTGTATGTGGCAGGACAACAGTGTTATGATTTTTAACAGGCATAGATAAGTTCTTTTCCAATGCTGTGGTATTGCCTTGATGTCCTGATACTTATTGAAGATCGAACAGAGCTTGTTTTTTAACCAGCTCTCTTAAAACCCTTCCTGAATGAGTCATTTGGTTTTGCTCAATTAAGCATATAGCTTTGATAGCCACACTTTCATGTTCTTTGTAGCTGTTAGGATGGAAGGAACTGTTTCATGATCAGATCATAGAAATACATTATCTGTGTTTTTTCCCAAAATAAACCAGACATTTATTTTCTTGTTTCTGCATACTGCATATTGGCAACTCTGCCTTTCTATACAGTGACAGATCAAGACCACTGCTAGGACTTCTGTTGCTTCTAAATACTATTTAAAACTAAACAGCCACAAGCCCCACTTTCATTTTTTTGTCTCTAATGGCCCTAGCCAAAAAATTCTTCTTGTTTCATTTTCTACAATATATTAGGAGTGAATATGGATTTCTATTTGCTACCATTTCCTTGGATTTGTTGTGCATGTCTTAACAAAAGCCAGGTTGCTTTTCTTATCTAAGTGTGACTTTCTCTCTTGATTATGTTTTTCTGGGCATCCAATCAATATGTTCTTTTCAACAACTCACAATTAACTTACTTTATTGTATGGTATGCTCAGGATCATTATATCACAATTAAGTTAGCTACTCTGATTACTGTTTTGTCAAGTTAGGAGTATGCACATGGGGATTCTTCTAACACTAGACACAATTAAAAGCTGCAGTTATTTTATTCTTGCAATGTAATTTATATTCAGGGCAAGATTTATTCCAGTTCTGCCTATTATCTTTAATGATAGGTCAAAATGATCTAACAGGAAGCAAACAAGTGTCAAACCCCTCAAGTTCTCTGCTTTATACAATAATGTCACAAGCTTGTTGAAATGTAGAATTGATTGGCTTTACATTACAAGTGCTGAGCCCACAGTGATAGATCTCAGTCACCCACTGGCAAACTTAGAACCCTAGAATGGTTTGGGTTGTAAGGGACCTTAGAGCTTGTCTAGTTCCAACCTCCCTGCTGTGGACAGGCACACCTATTACTAGATTAGGTTGCTCAAAGCCACATCCAACCCAGCCTTGAATACTTGCAGGAATGGGGCATCTACAACTTCTCTGGGCAACATGATCCAGTGCCTCACTGCCCTCACAGTACAGGTTTTTTCCCCCTAATATCCAATTAAACCCCTAAACCCTCTTTCAGTTTGAAGCCATTCCCCTTGTTCACTCCATGTTCTTGTAAAAAATCACTTTCCATCTTATGAACTCACTTCAGGTTCTGGAAAGTTGCAATTAGGTCACCCCAAAGCCTTCTCTTCTCCAGGTTGTACAAACTCAATTCTCTTTGCCTTTCCTCATACGTAATTATCTTAGTACCCCTTCTCTGGACCTGCTCCAATGTGTTGATGTCCTTCCTGTGCTGGGTGCCCCAGAGCTGGAGGCAGCACTGCAGGTGTGGTCTCACCAGAGCAGTGCAGAGGGACAGAATCCCCTCCCTGGCCCTGCTGCCCACACTGCTTTGGATGCAGCCCAGTACACGTTTGGTTTCTGGGCTGGGAGGGCCCATGGCTGGGTCACATCCAGCCTCGCACTCACCAGCAACCCCAAGTCCTTCTCACAGGGCTGCTCTCCATCTGTTCATCCCCAGCCTGTGCTGATACCAGAGATTCCCCTGACCCAAGTGCAGCGCCTTGCACTTGTTAAACTGCATGAGATTCCCATGGGCCCTCTGCTTGAGCTTGTGCAGGTCCACCTGGATGGCATCCCATCCTTCAGCTGTGTCAACTGCACCAGTCAGCTCAGTGTCATCTGCAAATTTGCTGAGGGTGCACTCAATCCCTTTGTCTATGAAGACATTAAATGATGATATTAAATAACAGTGGTCCCAGAATGGACCCCCGAGGGACACCACTTGTCACTGATGTCCATCAGGACTCTGGACCATTGACCTCTAGATGTGACTGTCCGAACAATTGCTTATCCTTATTACTCAGCATATATTTCCAGTGTAAAGGCCACTAGTTCCACCTTGCAAATACGTCTGAAGCACTTTTGAATCCATAATTTGGGAAGGGCTCAGCTGTTAGCTGACAGAATGATTGGCAACATTTAATTTTGTCTTGGTAACTGCTATATAGACATAAGAAACTATTTTCTATTTGTTTGTTCTCCACATGCACTGATGAGCAGCCAAACCAATTCCTCAAATAAATTGCCATGGTCCTTCCAAGATAATTAAGATTTTTGCATGCTTTCTTTCTGCTGTTACCAGCCAACAATAAACAGAGGTTCACTGTGGTACAGGCTCCCTGCATGGCATGTGTACACTCCCTCCCATCTGCATTTCTCATTCTGGCATTCTTAGTGGCACCTGCTAGGCCAAAAATTTCCCATAATGGACTTTGACAGTGGAACCTTTGGTAAATCACATTTGTGTTACACCCTCATAGCATATATTTCCAGTGTAAAGGCTGTTCCACCTTGCAAATATGTCTGAAGCACTTTTGAATCCATAATTTGGGAAGGGCTCAGCTGTTAGCTGACAGAATGATTGGCAACATTTGATTTTGTCTTGGTAACTGCTATATAGACATAAGAAACTATTTTCTATTTGTTTGTTCTCCACATGCACTGATGAGCAGCCAAACCAATTCCTCAAATAAATTGCCATGGTCCTTCCAAGATAATTAAGATTTTTGCATGCTTTCTTTCTGCTGTTACCAGCCAACAATAAACAGAGGTTCACTGTGGTACAGGCTCCCTGCATGGCATGTGTACACTCCCTCCCATCTGCATTTCTCATTCTGGCATTCTTAGTGGCACCTGCTAGGCCAAAAATTTCCCATAATGGACTTTGACAGTGGAACCTTTGGTAAATCACATTTGTGTTACACCCTCACAGTAAATACCTGGAACAATATCAGGCCACAATCTCCTACACGTTCTTGGTCATTAGGAGAGACAAATCTGCACTCTCTTTCTAAAATTAGTTTTCCACTGCATTTGAGGACACCCCAAAGGCATCTGCCCATGTGACCCCCCAGGAGAAGACTCCAGAGAAAGGCAAGTAAATTGTGCAAATACCTGCCCGCTGGTGGACCTCTTGAGATGAAGTTTGCAGCTGAGGGGTTCCATCCCTGGTGGGCTGTGAGCTACTGCTCTGGCTTGAATTCCCTGTGGAATTGTTGCTAGATGAAGACCCCCCTGCACTATCCACCTCTTCAACATTGCCTCTCTCATGGTGAGCTGCTGCATGGCAGTCCTTTCGCATTCTGTTTGCAGAAACACACACAGGGTCAGACGGTTGTTGCACATGAAAATTTGTGTCACCAGTGTTAGGTGCCCTCAAAGAGTGTTCTCTCTGACACCGCTGCAGGTCTTCTGATATTTTACGAGATGGCAAAGATGATGGTGTGACAAGCTTTCTTGGAACAAAATTGTATAGGACACAAGCCAATTGTATATGACCCTTCGCTGTGTTTATTGGCTTTGGAACCCTGAAATAACCTTAGGGCTCTTTATCTAATGTCACAGTGGTCTCCCAAGATTAGCTTCTGCATGAGGTTACCAAGTAGCAAAGAGGAATGGGCTGGAGACAGTTGAGAGGGATGGGCAGCACGGTGGGAATCTAGCATGTTAAGCCACTAGATATAATATTGACATTTTAACACAGGTCTTGGTATGCGAGCTGGCTCCCACTGTGTCTCCATGGTGCCCTGCCTTTCCTCAGCTACAGTGGCAATAGGGCAGGGAATGAGGGCAGGGAAAGGGTGTATGAATTGCTGTGTGAAAAGTGCAAGCAGGATTGGGAGATGCAGTGTCAGGTACTGATCATGCACAGCTGGGGGAAGTCAGGCAGTTTTGGTGAACAGCAAGAACATTTTCAGGTGTGCTTTGGTCAAGAACAGTAACTTGGGAGCGGATATCTAACTTCCAAAGCTTCGGAGCATAACTCACCAAAATCCACCAGCACATTTACTCATGGTCAGAGTTACAGAAAAGATACCCTTATTTAGATGGCATAAACAGTGAAATTCCATGGAATGGGGAAGTGTCTGTAGTGCAGTGTGACTTGAATGACTCTTGTTGAGCATGTAGAAAGCTTTGTCATGAATGAGTTAATGGATTTTCTTTCTGTTCTATTTGCACCACTATTTTGTTAAATTCTGAATTACTTGCAATTAATTTTTTTACTCATAGATAACAATACAGAATTATTCTCTTTTAACAGAAAATACAGGAAACTGAGACTGCAGGGTCTCTTATCAGCATAGCCAAAATTTAACACCTACCTTAACCACTTGGATTTGAACCACTTTTTAATGTTGTCCAAACTGACAGGTCCCCCCCAAATGTTCCTCAGTTGGCTGTGTGTCCCAAGGTACGAGGTGGTTAAGGGGGAAACATACATTGGATATCCCAGTGGCTGATCACATGAAGAATTAATTAAGTTCCGCAACACCTGTTTATTGTTCTGGATGCTTCCTCTCTCCGGGTTACGATTGCGTAAGAAAATCAGTTCCTGCTGCTGGCCAGCCCAAAGCCCTCTGACACACTCCTTGTTGACCTGCAGGTGAGTTAAAACATGCAGATCGTGCAAAAAACAGTTGTTACTAGAGATGCAGAACTACAGGATCTAAGTAGGATGGCAGTGGCTGAGTGTGCAAACACATCATGATGTCTTTGCACCAACAGCTTTTTATGAACTTTTGCAGCTACTCCCTGGTAAAGCCTGGAATGTTATTTCAGAGACACAAACATGGATAGCAAAATGGAGGTCAGCTGAAGAGAGCTCCTTTGGCCTCCTGTCCCTGATTTAAAAACTACAATTAACTTCTCCTTTCGGCCACATTACTCAGAAATAGTATTAGTTACCACAGCCCTAAATTACTGCAGCATTAGAAAGATGGCATATGTACCTTGATCACCTTGAAGCTCAGGTAGCTTTTGTGGAGCATGATAACTTTATATTCATCTGCTCCTTCATCTACCACATGTCTGAGAGTCAGCAGCTCCTCCCTGTTGGACAGGACTGCGCTGCGCCAGGCCGGGTCCCCTTCATGACAAATCACAACCTTTTCTTCAAAGGATTGGATGGCTTCGTACAAAACTGCTGGGTCCTCATACTCATCTGGGCACGTGAACTGGTCCTGGTCATACAGGAAAAAGTATTGAACAGGTCAGGTACATTAGTGAAAACACAATATTGAGAGTAAACAAAATACTGGCTTTCCAAACAGCTGGCCCCCTCCAAGTGACTTGACACTTGATAAAGAATATCTTTTAGGAGGTTCATTTAACAGTGATATAGAAAGGTACAATTTCAGTTTTATTGTAACCTGTTCTGGTCTCATGACTACACTGGACAAAGACACTTGGAGAATACCAGCTTATCTTTTTTTTTTTTTTTTTTTTAATGGAGTGTGAAATTGTGGGAGGCAGAGCTTTTGGGTAAGTTGGAGAGAGATATTGTGGGAACTCAGTACATCACTCCGGATGTCCAGAGCTACCGAGACAACCCTTGGGGGGCTCGGAGGTCCTGGAATGTTGCCAAAAGTACCTGGTGGCTTGACTTTGATCCTTCTAAAGAAATGACACCTATAAAAGAGACAACTGCCCCGTGGGCGGGAGAGAGTGCCTTTGGCTGTCTTGCCGATCAGACCTCGGCTGGACAGACAGAAAAACTTTGTAGATAAGAAATAATAAACTCAACTGAAGACCAAAAAGCAAGAGTCCAGACTCCTTCTTCGAGAGCGCGGCCTGCCCAGAACCACCTTTTCCCGTGCTGGGGCAGAGACAACTGACAGCCGACCCCGGCAGATATCACCCAGGACAGTCCACAGTTCTTGTGGAAATTTTGATTTTTATTCACAAAACAACACAAACAATAGCACAGACTGGGAATCCATCAACAAATACCACAAAACTGAAATTTCATCCAGCAGCACCACGGCCAGCGATAACATCATAAAATTATTGTGTCAAAGAAGCAGATACAAATTCACAGCAGTTCAGTAACATCCAGAACAATTATAAATATCATTAATGATAAAAGTATATGATACTAAATCATAATGTGCCACAGCAGGAACAAAATCAACTCCAAGCTATACAGAGTTGGACCTGAAATTAGCATTGAAATCAGCATAATCAATGGATTTCCCTTCAATTTAGAAACCACCTTTATAGTATCCACACAAGTAAAATATGACAAGATTTTCTGCTTTCTTTTGATGAAAAATGTAAGGTCAAGCTCTGCAAAGTGGCTTCAAACGGGGCAGGCAGGGGCTTCAGAAAAGAACATCAAGTGAATACAAAATAAATAAGTTCAAACTCTTCCATCTTGGTGAAGGATGTTTCTTAGAATAAGGTGGCAAATACCATTTATTTTTTTTTTCCTCCTTTGGACAGTTGCTAAAGTATTCCACATTTTCATAAAAAAACAGACACAATAGTAAATGTTAAAAATAAATACATAAATAAATGCCCCACCTGGTGTAGCTTCAGAGACATTCGGATTGCTGGGGCAACAACCTTATGCAACAGATCCATGTCTGCAAAGACCCACTCGTCTTTCGCTGCTATGCGGAAGTCTCCTTTAAACAGTGCATGGAGCCCATAAAGGAAGGAGTCCAAGCTGTAAGAGAAAGGCAGCAGTCACTCCCAGAAGCCATTCCCATCTCTCCAAGCCAGATCTGTCAGTCACCAGCCCCGTGCTGACCCGTGCAGTGACAGGTGACCCTCCAGCCCACGGCGAGTGCCTGCAGTGGGTGTAAAGCAGGGGTCACATCACATTTCTCTGACAAAAAAACATTCCTTGGGAGAGGCAGTTTTCCTTTTGTGTGCTCTGTAAATGACTGGCTATGAGATGAATGGAATGAAGGATGCCCTCAGGATGGGTGACTAAGTCACAGGGTGCCTTAGGGCACTGCTGCTTCTCTGCAGCTGTGCCAAAGAGACCAGGTCAGAGTGCCAGCTGCACTCCCTGTGCAGCCAGCAGAAGCTGCCTCCTTATTTGAAAGTTTATTGATCAGTCCTGTTAGCACTTCACTTCTCCTTGTAAGTGAAAAATAATAATAGAAAAAAAGACTTTCAGGAAATCTAAGACCTTTCTCACAACATTCAAACCTAAATGTGAATATTAAAGCAGATATACTGAGAATACTAAATTTCAGAGCTGTTCAGCAAACCAGGTGTCGTGGATTGGCCGGAAATGTGTTTCTAGAAAAGTCTAAGTCCGGCCAATCAGTGGCCAAATTCAAAATTGGCATTTGATGTGGCCACTAAGAGTCTGGATACGCCTCTGAGAACACACGGGGGTTAAAAGCAGGAGATTCCCAAAGAACTTCCTCTTTGGGAATCTGGCGTGGGTGAGTAAGGTCCGACCTCTCCCCTGCCCAGCTGCGTCTGGGTGGGGGAGGGGGAGGCCATGACAGGGAGGAGGCCGGGAGCCCCAAAAGGTTAAGGTCAAGCTCTGCAAAGTGGCTTCAAACGGGGCAGGCAGGGGCTTCAGAAAAGAACATCAAGTGAATACAAAATAAATAAGTTCAAACTCTTCCATCTTGGTGAAGGATGTTTCTTAGAATAAGGTGGCAAATACCTAATTTATTTTTTTTTCTCCTTCGGACAGTTGCTAAAGTATTTCACATTTTCATAAGAAAACAGACACAATAGTAAATGTTAAAAATAAATACATAAATAAATGCCCCACCTGGTGTAGCTTCAGAGACATTCGGATTGCTGGGGCAACAACCTTATGCAACAGATCCATGTCTGCAAAGACCCACTCGTCTTTCGCTGCTATGCGGAAGTCTCCTTTAAACAGTGCATGGAGCCCATAAAGGAAGGAATCCAAGCTGTAAGAGAAAGGCAGCAGTCACTCCCAGAAGCCATTCCCATCTCTCCAAGCCAGATCTGTCAGTCACCAGCCCCGTGCTGACCCGTGCAGTGACAGGTGACCCTCCAGCCCACGGCGAGTGCTTGCGGTGGGTGTAAAGCAGGGGTCACATCACATTTCTCTGACAAAAAAACATTCCTTGGGAGAGGCAGTTTTCCTTTTGTGTGCTCTGTAAATGACTGGCTATGAGATGAATGGAATGAAGGATGCCCTCAGGATGGGTGACTAAGTCACAGGGTGCCTTAGGGCACTGCTGCTTCTCTGCAGCTGTGCCAAAGAGACCAGGTCAGAGTGCCAGCTGCACTCCCTGTGCAGCCAGCAGAAGCTGCCTCCTTATTTGAAAGTTTATTGATCAGTCCTGTTAGCACTTCACTTCTCCTTGTAAGTGAAAAATAATAATAGAAAAAAAGACTTTCAGGAAATCTAAGACCTTTCTCACAACATTCAAACCTAAATGTGAATATTAAAGCAGATATACTGAGAATACTAAATTTCAGAGCTGTTCAGCAAACCAGGTGAGAGCAGGAATCAACCAACAGATGCTTCCTAGTCAAACAATGAGCCCTAAAGCAAATACACACTGGGTTTCTTTATTCTAACATAAGGAACTAGATGCAGGCAGTTCTGCCTGGCCTTGCATGATGGTTTACCCGGTTGTGAGATATAAACACAAGGTAAAAGCTACAAAATCAGGTAGTTGTTAGAAGATGGTTGTGCAAGAACTTTGTGAAAGGAAACCATGACCCTTTAGCTCTGATCTGCACCCTGAATTACAAAACTCCTATGCCACTGTCACTTGTATAATGCTTGTAGGTGACTGGTGTCCCAATGGTGCTGTGAAGAAGTGATATCAAAATTAAGGAAAACACAACCATCTATTAAAAACAGGCATATCTTGAAAACCCACAGGATACAGTTTCATCTACCTGCTAAGATTCTACTCACTCTTACAATTGATCTTTTGGATTGTAAAGACTCAGGGGAGAAGCTGTATTAAGATGTTAGTAGTTTTCATTACTGCTCAGCCTTTCTCTAGAGGACACATAATTTTTCCACATAATTGAGCTTTCTTAATTATCTTATAAAAAAGAAAAAAAATCTTTTCAATATATTCTCTTCTCAGACAGATGAAGAAGAGACTGGGAGAATGCCTGGCCAGCTTCAGCTGAAAGGCATTCTAATTTTGCTCTTGGTGGGTAGCATGTCTTAGAAATTAAAGTGGAAATACATATGTTGTTACCAGAGAAACAACTTGATACTGATTTTCTCCATGAAAGCATCATGTAATACAAATCAACTAAGCAGTGGGACCAAAACTAGCCAGAAAGGCAGGGCTGCTGTCATGCTGGGAACATAAAGAGTACAGAGAAATTTTTATGAATTTTTAACTTATTTGCATTTATTAGTGTCTAAGTTATGTATTAAAATATGCCTATGTGAGACAGACACTCAGATGTTCAGGATATGCAAGCACTGATTTCAGTGGGAGTTCATATGTGTCCTTAAGGACTGAGTCCTGGTCCCTACTGACCTTCAATCCATCATCTCCACAGAATGATAATATACTCAAACCCTGCTTAATAGCTAGGAAAGCCCTAGAACGAGGATGGGGGAAGAATGGTGAGTGCAGCCAGCATGGTGAAATATGTGACTGTCACCCCCTTTGAAAAAGCTACATGTCAGGAAGGCTGCCCTCACTTGCCCACCCACCAGACAACATCAGCATACACAGCTGAATCCTTGCCTGGAAAAAAAAACCAAACAAAACAACTTCTGTACCTAAATATTCTTCCCAGGATGAAATGTTAAAAGCTGCATCTAATGATGATCTGTAGCATAGTTTCTCCTCACATAGCACCCCCTGTATTTGCTCTGAAAAGTTGGCTGGGACAAAGGGAGGAGTAGGCAGGAGAGAGAACGGGATTTTACATCTTGGGAGGCTCTCTGAGTCAAATCTGGACACCAGAGCAGACAGAGAGTTTGCATCCACATCAAAGTGCCTTACAGGCATCAGCACCAGCCAAACAGGCTGCTGTGAACAGCAGGATGTGCTGAAGGCATGGCCAGGACTAGGACAGCCATACAAACTGCAGTCCAGCATCAGCAGAGGGAGCGAGGAGAAGCGTATACAGCTCTCCCTGGGCTTAGGGGAGGCTCATCCATTTGGCATCCCCCTGCATAATAAGTTCTCTAACTCAGGGGATTTTTAAGAACAAACATGACTGCTACAAGGAGCAAATCAGTGGTGGCAGTAGTTGTGAGAGGCTGAGAGTCAATTATTTTATGTATTGTATTTTCCACCAGAGTGGTCTGGAGGAGATTGCTGTATTCACAAAACCATGGGCATCTTTTATTCTCCTGCCAATTGTAATGAGGCTTTTGGGTACATTCTGCCTATAATGTGACACTATCTCAAGCCATTACTTCTGTAACACGCAGCCTCCTTAATCCATATAAGATACAGCTCTTGTTATTCTTCCCATTGTTATGCTCTCTGCTGAAGACACTAATGAGATTATTACGAAGCTGTAAAAGTCAACCACTTTGATCTCAGGCCTGACTCTCAACCACTTTGATCTCAGGCCTCACTCAAGGTTGTTGCTGTTTTCTTGGCCCACTTTTAACATACCTCAATTAGTAATCTGCTGTAGTTACAGGCTGGTTCAAAATATTTTAAAAACAAGTTAAGGTAAAATTACATGTCAAAGAAAACAACATTAATCTGTAAGAGACATAACTACGCTATCTGGCAACATTTCCAACCCTCTGAGCTAACAACCTGAAAAGCTGCTGTCACAACTGCAAGCTATTTTAGAACAAGGCTGGTAGGTGCGTGGGAACCGTCAGCCCCTTGAAGATGCAGAAAAGAGGGGATTAAGTAGTGCCACAAACACCAGAGGGAGGGCAACAGTGCCAAAGCAAATACTCCCTCCTACTGCAATCCTTATGCTGCTCTGACAGCTGAAACTAAAAGCATTTAGTGCCAGCCTGAAAACAGTATGGATGCAGACTAATGAGCTGGATATCTCTGTGTGTATTTGCAGACCTTCTCCAATGTTAACTGTAGGTTTATTTAAGGAATAAAGGGACAGGCATGTCTGTGAGCTAGTAATGACCTGAATGTCACAGTTCACCTGAAATATTTTCAGTGGTAGCCCTTCTAATTGGATATTTTAGATGACAGTGGTTGTGAGCTAAGAGTCAAACTTTTCTGCCCCGCTCAGCTCTGGCAGACATCAAGTTGCACTGTCTGCTTGGACACCCACCAGCAGTGCAGCACCAGCAGTGCAGCACCCTGTGGTGCCATGGCCATGCCCTCTGTGTCTACCCTTCCCTCAGATGCTGGGCAGTGCAGTGGGGTGACCAGGTGGGAAGAGACAAGTGGGGCCAGCTTCTTCCCTGGGTTTCAAAGTGAGCAGCAGTTCCTCAGGCAAAGGCATTCCTTGGAATGACCCTTTGTCCAAACTGAGCTTGGAGAACCTGAGCAGCCAGTCTTGGTAGTGTTGGAAGTATCTGATGAGAGACGCTTTATTGAGACACTTGTATTTTTCCAAATTTGAAATTTTTACCAAATATTTCTTTACTAGTAGCTTTAGTAGCTGAATAGAATTATTCTGTAATTTTTAACAAGTACACAACTAAACATATCACCCATATTTGAATAAATTAATGGTAATGTCATGTCATTCTTCAAATTGCATTTTGTGCAGGATGCCTGCTAATGACAGTTTAAAAGAGCAAGTAATTTGCATTGCAATGTTCTGCCTCCTTAATGAACACATTTATTATGTAATCTAGTGTTAATGCTAGGTTTCTACTGACATTTACATGAACAGGTACAGTGAATAATTATTTACATACATTATATAAAAGCATTTAAAATCTTGGTTTACACAGTGACATTTGCTGATTAATAGATTAGACAAAATCATGTGTAAATGAGTGCAAATTGATAGTTTGCATACACAATGTAAACTTGACTCTCAACTCTGTAGTGCACAGCCCATGGTAACATTACCTTTGCTCCACTGCACAGCATTTGGATGACTGTCACTCCTCCAAGACACAGCAAGGACTAGATTTAGTCCAGAGGAAGTTTCCTTCTATCTGCATAGTCACCTCCGAGAATGAAACATGAACTGCAGAGCACAGCAGATTCCTGGCTGGTTTGCTTCCACTGAACACCTGAAACGCTTCATACACTGAGAAGAGCACGATGCCTACCTGACCCTTACACCTCAAACTCATCCCAACTGCTCTAGCAATGTTGTACACAAGATGCTCCACAGAGAAAGTTAATAGAAAGTCCTGAGATGATGTTCAAGGTAAATTCTCAGGGCTTACCAGAGTAATCTAAATCTCTATATCTCTATTTTTGTAATCCAGCGTTTGGGTGTGATAAAACATGTTAGGAGCCCTGAGCTCTGACAAAATGAGCCACACCCCAACAGCCAGGGTCATGGAATGGCCTAGGTTAGAAGAGACCTTAAAGATCATTTAGTTCCAACCTCATACATGTGGTACATCTTCCTCTCATGCACACATCTGGCGGAGGGACTGCCTGCTCTGACCATTCCTGAGAAAACGAAAACCCTCTTCATCACCACTGGGTTCCCAAAATATCGTGTCACCTTTTCAAAGAAAAGGACTGTGAAGCATCACTCAAGGAAATGTTCCTCCCACTTCTGGCGACCTCAAGTACCTCTGCCTCATGACTGAATGCCGACCTGCAGCAGTGTGAGAGCTGGAGGCAAGGACCAGCAGAACACTCGAGATCACCCTTGCTGAGAGCTGCTGTGCTCTGCCAACCACAGAGAGAGGAGTGCCTGAAGACAATTCTCGGGAGCATGTACTTCTGGCCTCATCAGCATTGCACACCTTGGACAAAGTCTCCTTCCCCTGGCATGCTTGGTGTGTAATTGTATTCCTATTGGAGTCTCACTGACTGGCTGCTCATTTGTGTTTAAACAAGTTGTGCAGATCTGTCTGAAGCAATAAACACTCTAAGTAGGGTGCCCTTCATGCTCAAGTGAATGTCTTTGGCATATTTCTCTTGATAAAGGTCTCAATGTGAGGTGGGTATCCACCTTGCTCCTTAGTTAATAATTCCTACTAAATTGTTTTTGTCAGTTAAGATATGTACATTCTGAAAGACAAGAAATGTATTTTACCAAGCTAAAGTTGTGTTTTGTAGCTGCAGCAATTTATAACTTCAACTGTGCTACTCAGATTCCTTTCTAATTCTCCAGATTCGTCTGACAATGGAAATGCACTAAAGGTAATTTAGCCAGGTGGGGAAGTGACATAGTTTTTCCACAGTGAAACTTTTCCAGGGAAAGCTTTTGTGAAGTAGCATTGGAAAAGATACCAACAGAAGCTTCCACTTAGTCCCTTTCATGTCACAAAATACATTTTAAAAATACAATGATTTGATACTGCCCTGGAGCACTGGCTTAAAAAGAAAACCAGGGCTTAATTGAAGATTATATAGAACAGATAAAAAAAGGGGACAGAGCTGTGCACCTCAGATGACTACCCCAGTTTTTGCCTTTCTGCAGCCCTTCCCTCCCCAAGAAAAGTATTTTTAAATATGGAGAGTCCACTTATCAAAAGAAAGGAAGTAATTCAGTTCATTGCTATTTGTCAGATTTTGAAAAGACATGGTATAGCTGACTCCAGAAATTATTATTAAAATGTTTATAGAACACTATACAAATAATTATCCTCAATATTCATACTTTCCATGTTAAACTTCGGAAAGTCTCTGATAATATTATCCCTTTGTATTCGCTGCTAACCATGTAAGCCAGTACAAATAGGGGACATTGTTATTGTATCTGTACTAGGGCCAAAGCATTGTAATGATTTTAAGATCCAATGGAAAGTACATGCAATGTGATGACAGTTTTAGGAAGCTTTTATGTTATTTTCAGATGAATTCCTAATATCGCTGTGACCTATCTATTGCAGGCACAGATCAAAAGTCACTTTAATCTTTTCTCAAACAAATATCATAAATGCACATAAACTTTCCCATCATGCTCCCAAACTCTAAAATTTTGATCATCAAAAAAACAGGACTATTTAAAAAATACCAATGATTCACCTAACATCACACTAATTTGAGTGAATAGAAATGAAGGGAGAAGAAATGCAGCCTAGAAAAAAACTACTATAGGAAGGGAATGTGCAAAGACTAGTAGAAAAGAGATGACAAAAGCCACTTTAGAAAGCAGAAATCAGCAGCACAACAAGAAATAAGCCACGTGAGCCACAAACATTTTGCATGGAAGACATAAAGCAAAATGTTATAAATGTCCCAACAGATAACAAAGCTAGAATGAATATTTAAAAAGACTGTTTTAACAAAAGGCATTCAAAATCACACATGCTGTCTCTGTTTGCTTGTTAGTAAGACAAATCCTCTCTAAGGAGCATGTCGATAGAGGTCTAGGTAGCTTTGCTCACCATTCTGTGCCAACACAGCAAGGTCACTTAGAAGCTGTATTTATTCAGCTTCTCCATTGTTACTAAACTCCTGTGCACACAGAGGGTTCAAATAAATGTAATAAACGCCTAAAATTATGTTGGAAGTTAAACTCAATTAAAATAATCGTTATTTCATTAATAAAATGCCTCATCTATAGCACAGTGTAAATTATACTGTATAAAACCCAAACAACTCAGAACTCCCAGTGAAAATGGAAGAATCCCTAATGAAAATATAAGTTGAAGAGCATATTTAGAAACCATCTCAATGAAGCATATTTTAATTAACCAGAGTTCCTAGGAAGAAGTGTTTAGAATGAATGAACAAATGAGCAAGGTAGACTGAGAGCAGACAAAGCTGCAGCCTCAGGAGATGAGAAGTTCTCCCTTCCTTAGGTGCCAGAATGAAGTGGCACAATGAACAGGAATACAGCCCTGAGGAATACAGAGGAGAACCCTTACACATTTATTATTATTTAGCTAACTACAACTCAGATGACAGCAGTTTCTTCCTCTTCTGTAGATTTCTTGCTTCTACTGGAATGCCAGAGGAAGGACAGCATTCCAGTAGCCAGGCATGAGTGAACACAAGCAATAACCATTGGCACCCATTCTTTCAATCAAAAATTCTGCTTTGCCCTACAGAAATAAAGAGTGGCATTAGTTATTTAGCCAACCACAAAGAAAAAGATGACCAGGGATGACAGAAAACATTTTATGGAGGAATGAGATTTCACCTTGATCTAATCTTCTCTTGAGATCCTACATCATGTGAAAAAATACAAAGGTCTTTGTTTTAACATGAGGAAAAAGGGATTCCTGAAGATTACCTGATGGCCATATTGTGAGATGCAGTTCCCAAAGCTCTCCGACCCAGTATACACAAGGCAAAGGAAAGTGTCACTAGAGGAGAATCCTCATCGCTGTCCAGGTGCTACAAAGTTTGAAGATTAGCATGTTACTCTTAAGTGCAAACATCACATTTAAAAGCACCACAAATAGTAACATCCATAACATTTGCATGTAGCTGGACCTGCACACCAAAACATTCTTTGCAATTAAACAGACCAAGAAGGAAGACCATCACCATCAGAGGATTTTTGCAAAATGCAAGCTTGTTTTGCCCACTGGCTGGAAACAGAACATTCCATTCTCAGGTACTGAGATCCCAAGGGAAATGAGCTTTGGTGATGGTGATGTTTTATTGTGGGGTTTTTGTTTGTTTCCACTCCTCCTAGACCTGACATTCTAAACTGGAGGAGGTTCCTTGTTGTTGGGAGACACTGCAATTGGAGACAGCCAAAACCCTTTTCATGGACCACAGGTCCTATGAAACCTTACCACAGATTTCAGAAGTACAATATCTTTGGAAAAGTTCAGAGGCACACACTTTCAGTGAATAACAATAACTATCTAAATGGTTGATGACACTGACTACCCATTTTAACAAGCACTCAGAATATTGCATTTATGTTTAGTAGCTCAGGAGAGGTTTTCTAATGAAATTTTCACAAAGACAACTTTGCTACCTAGCAGGAGGAAAAAACTGGAACAAACATGTTCCTCATGCATGTTAATCTTCAGGAGGATACATATTATTATTTCAGTCCATTCAATGAGTGATTTCTTAGAGCTTTGACTCTAAAACTGAAGCCAATTATAACGGAGAATGTAGCTCCTTCTAGAAAATATGTTGATTTTCTGGCTTATGTGTACAGTGAACTTCATTTTTTTTATCCCACCTCCTACATGAACTGTGCTTTTCTACAGTCAGTGAATTAAAAAACAAAGGTAAAACATGTAACAAAAAGATAAATGTGTATGGCATCAGTGCAGGCATTAATTTGCCTTTTGAAGTATAACTTACATGTTTCAAGTCTATTGACATCCCTAAATCAATAATTGAATTTGAAAATCTAAGGCAGAGAACAAGTGGAAAGGCATCAATTAACAGTGGCTTTCCCCACACCGTGCAATTCTTTGTGTGTCAGAACTTGGGAGCTGAGACATGGAGACGAGAAATAAAAGAAGTGAAGTAGTCCCAGTAGGAGGAGATGGTGTTTTGGAAATGCCTCAGAAGACAATTCAGTGAAAACATTATCAATATAATGATATGCAGGGGAACTGATGGAATGGTACTCAGCATCAGAGACATGAGAAGGAACCAAAGTGCAGCAGAAATATTTGGTGATGTTTCAAGAAAGAGTCAGTGGTGTTACAGCAGCTAAGGTCAGTAATGGGATGTGCATTCTGTGATCCTGATTGAAAAATGCACAAATACAGCACATTGTGGCCAGGAAAGAGACACTTCTCCACTTTTGCTACTATCAGCAATAATCAGAAAATTAGATGGAGGCAATATGCTTGTTTGAAACTGTACTCTCCCTCTGGGCTATTTTGAGTATTCCATGGAAATACAGTAGTGCATTTCTGACAAACAACTGCTGACCATCAGTAATCTCAGTGGCTCAGAGCATGGAAATGCACAGCTGCACATCTGCCCTTGACCTTCCAGAGCTGTAGTGGTTGCACACGTTTCTGTGGTGTGGTTCATGTTTGAGTCACGAGCTGCTGTCAGAGGTGACCTGTGCCAGCAGGGAGTGTGCCATGCACTCCCCTACCATCCTGCAACTGTACACAAATAGAAGCAAATTTCTGAAAAGCATACACAGACATCACAGACATTTGGCAAATGTACCAATCACTGTCAACACTGAAGGAACTGTAATGCACTGATGACATTCTCTGAATGGAGCCTGCTCTGGCAATACTTCTGTGAGCACTTGATACATCCCTGCTTTCTAGAGCTGACAAAATTAACATTGTTGGAAATTTGCACAGTAAAGAACTGGTTATGTATTCAAAGACTGACGCTCCTTAAGACTCCAGTTTTTGCGCAAGGTTAGTTCCCAAAATATTTTTCCATTCCACAAAATCTGTTTTCCTTTTACATTAAAACTAAAAGCTTATATGAAATAAATTTTATTCTACTAATCCTGAGCAAGTAGAACAGTAGCCATGCACCATTTCACTCATATGCCAAGAACGATATGCAGGGGAACTGATGGAATGGTACTCAGCATCAGAGACATGAGAAGGAACCAAAGTGCAGCAGAAATATTTGGTGATGTTTCAAGAAAGAGTCAGTGGTGTTACAGCAGCTAAGGTCAGTAATGGGATGTGCATTCTGTGATCCTGATTGAAAAATGCACAAATACAGCACATTGTGGCCAGGAAAGAGACACTTCTCCACTTTTGCTACTATCAGCAATAATCAGAAAATTAGATGGAGGCAATATGCTTGTTTGAAACTGTACTCTCCCTCTGGGCTATTTTGAGTATTCCATGGAAATACAGTAGTGCATTTCTGACAAACAACTGCTGACCATCAGTAATCTCAGTGGCTCAGAGCATGCAAATGCACAGCTGCACATCTGCCCTTGACCTTCCAGAGCTGTAGTGGTTGCACACGTTTCTGTGGTGTGGTTCATGTTTGAGCCACGAGCTGTCAGAGGTGACCTGTGCCAGCAGGGAGTGTGCCATGCACTCCCCTACCATCCTGCAACTGTACACAAATAGAAGCAAATTTCTGAAAAGCATACACAGACATCACAGACATTTGGCAAATGTACCAATCACTGTCAACACTGAAGGAACTGTAATGCACTGATGACATTCTCTGAATGGAGCCTGCTCTGGCAATACTTCTGTGAGCACTTGATACATCCCTGCTTTCTAGAGCTGACAAAATTAACATTGTTGGAAATTTGCACAGTAAAGAACTGGTTATGTATTCAAAGACTCACGCTCCTTAAGACTCCAGTTTTTGCGCAAGGTTAGTTCCCAAAATATTTTTCCATTCCACAAAATCTGTTTTCCTTTTACATTAAAACTAAAAGCTTATATGAAATAAATTTTATTCTACTAATCCTGAGCAAGTAGAACAGTAGCCATGCACCATTTCACTCATATGCCAAGAACTAAAACTGAGACTACTAAAAAAAAATAAAACTGACACGTACCTCCACCCTCTTCCTGGCACAGAACTGAATCCAGTCCAGATAAACACTGCAGAAGCTAGCTCTTGTTATTCCTTGGAGACACGGTACATAATCTTCATCTATGTTAACATTAAACATCGCAAGGTCACGTTCAATATAATGCCACTTTGCATAAGGCTGCAGTATCTTTTGGATGGATTCATCTTTTATCCAGTCCAGGATTTTGGGAGAACTTGCTGTAAAGTATATTATACTCTGTTGACAAAATGTGCAAACGTTAGTCAGTCTGAATTCTGATTAAAACAGACATATTTTACACAGAAGAGAATAAGCTAAATAGGACCACGTTAAGACCTGTAATAGTATATCTATTTCTTACATTTTACTGCTTAGCATCATTATTGCTTCACAAAGTGTTCAGGTTAAAAAGATGGCAATAATTGATATTGAATAGCAGACAACAGAAAAAGATATTTTTAATATCCTTCTGCCTTCCAGGAAAATCCATACAATGATAGGAATAGGGAGTTCCAGCATTCAAACACATGTCAGTACTAGTGGGGTTCTAGAGTCTATCACTGAGAAGGTGATATCAATAATAGCTTAGGCATGTTTTGAAAAAACAGTAGTAGATGGTCCCATCCTCAAAATAGGGCACTTTTTTCCCTCAGCAGACTTATTGTTTTCTGGCGATTATGCTTTCCTAATTCTTTACTAGCCACAAAGATGAGACATGACAGATGTGTATGACACAAGTCTGTTATCTGTCAGTGCAGCAGGTAAAGAATAATAGATTCCTTTCTTACATTTTGGGTTAAAAAGCTGATAACTGATTTAACTGAGTTTGCTTTTAAAGCACTGAAGGGGGAGGAGCATACAGCAGGAGCTCTTTAACCAAACATATAAATGTTAGAAAAGCAACATACATATCTCATATTTGTGCCTGAGTTTCTAAGTTTTTCTAACTGCTCTGTCTGGACATATTAAAATAATAATTAAATTTAAAAAGTAATAAAAAAATTCTAAACACAATTTAGAGCTTAGAGCATATTTTCAAAAGAATATGAAACTTAAGAAGTTCCAGTGTGTTCTATCAGCAGGAAAGGCCCATTATAATGTTTTATAATATTAATTTAGAGTTGGATACCAAAGCAAACGAGGAGCAAGTATACACGGCTGAAGATAATGTAGTTCTGCTTTACCCAGTCAATGGAAATAGTACTAAGCAAATAAACTTATATCATTAATATATGATGGATTACAGAGGACAGAAGCACTACCAGCCCTTTGAAAAACCCCAGATGTTCTCCACAGTTTATTTTTCAGATTGTACACAAGTAAGAGGAGAATCAAGCTTCAGAGGAAAAAGACAAGTCAGACAGATATAGACAGGATGAACCCTTAATTTCTTGGCATGTGGAGAACAATACACTCCTTAAAAAAGATTCATGCAGAAACAATAGGAGCTGAAAACACAGCACTCAGCGAATACACAGACTTCTTGAATACTAAAAGATGTTTAAATAAGAATATATTGAGAAGAGATGGAAGAGGCACAAGGGAAAAATATCACAGTAGTTGGGCAGGAAATTATTTCAAAATATATGCAGAAGGGCTACAGGAGCTGACCCACTTTATTTGTGGGGAATAAAAATCCTTCCACAATAAGAAATGTATGCATATCTAGGCTGTCAATGAATCTGCAAATGAAATAAATATGATTTAGGAATAAGATCCTCAGTGCAACTCATTGTTTAAAAGACCAATACAGTAATTATTCTTGAAGGATAGAAGAACTAAAACAAAGCAATACATTCTCTTTGTTGATTTTTGAGATAGAGTTTGCTTTTTTTACTATCCTCATCTGTGTTTACAAAGAAGCTGATTCAGGTGGGGAAAAATCAGACCTGAAATCAGACACAGAAACAACAAAATCTTCTGTCACCCAATTAAATTCTGCTCTTGGTAATTCTTACAAGATATGTTTTATGCACAAGTGCATCCTCAGCTATATGGCATTTCTGAAACAATATGGTAAATATTTACAACATTGTAAGCTACAGAGAATAAACCAGAAACACTCCAAATGCTCAATGCAATGGAAGTGCAGCTCCTGCAGAAAGTCCGGCCTAAGTGATTTTTGAGTTTGTATTTTATGTGACCTGAATACTGCCTTACCTATAGTTCTTCTTACAATTACTTTCATACTGTTAAAAAGAAAGTGAAGGACTTTTAGAATTTTCACAGTGAAACTGCACAGGGTCTTGATTTACATTCCCCCAGAAGAAAGAGCTGGGGAAGGAATCAATTCTCACCTCTCTGTCTGATACTGTTTATTTGGAAGCAAGCATTAAATAAACAGGACAAAAGCTGATCTAATACATATTATAATCTTCTCACTTTCCAAGGCTGTACTAAAGATTTTACCAAATCTTTTTAAAGCCCCTGTTCATGGAAAAAAACTAATTATTTTAAAAATACATGAAGAAAATATCAAGGTAACTTTCTTTTGGGAAATGACATTCTAGAGAAGGGATTTCCTGAGTGCACCCTCCCTTCACTAAAGGGAGCCCCAGCCCAGGCTAATACTGAAGGTGCCAACAGGTTATTATTATCTTCTGCTTGTCCTTCCCTAAAAAGAGAAGTAGATTAAAAAGATGGACAGGCTGACAAGGAAGACTGACCCTTCTGAGAATGAAGCTCTGTCAGTGCAATATAATAATACTGGCTCAGCTAAATCCAACAAGAAGAGACTTGATTTTCATGCTTTCAGAGCCATCAGTAATGCACATGAACAGCGTAGAGTGGAGATGGAGCCACTGCACATCTCAGAGACGTGGAGAGCATTTAACCCACTCCCTTCTACTCAAAACAGGATCAGCTAACCGCGCCTCTACCACCTGGGATGGAAGTTTGTCTCAGCCATCTTACCTATGTCAGCTGCTTCTCAGGTGTGTCCAGAACCAGAAGCTCTAAACTACCTTTCAGTTAAGTTTTTACATGCCATATGGTGAACATCACACTTCTCACAAATCCTCCATATATTGATTCGTTTTAAGGCACAAAACAAGTTCCAGTATAAAAAGCAAAATTACTCAATGCTTTAAACTAATAAGATGCTGATTTGATTGCAGCTTAGACTAGGATTTTTTCAATCTCATTTTCCATCAAAAGCTGAGTCATTTGCCAGCTTGCACCAGTTTATATTCCAGTTATTCAAGTTACCTTTTAAAATAAAGCAAACCATTTGTAGCAACATACTCATTAAAGAAGAGTTGGTTTTTTGTTTTGTTTTTTTAGCTTAGTTACATTGCTTTAAAACAATTTATAGCCACAAACACCACTTCTAAAACGAAAAAAATCATGCTCACATGCAGTTTTATTTCTAATTAGTTTATTAAACAAAGCAGGTTGGTTACCAGGCTGTACTGCCTACAAAATTATTTACGAAATCTCAGAAGTAATCAACTGCATGATCAAAGCAGCTTTGTAAGGCAATGAGCTTGTTTTTATTACATTGGTTCATTTGCAAAAAATGGTGGTTAACTTATTTACAACAGGTATCTCTCTGAAGCTGACAGATTTTTACAATAGCAGAGATGTAAGTAAAAAGGAGATGTTAGGGATGGTTTGGAGCTTTAGCAACTGGCTTCATGGCAGTACCAGTGGCATAGCAAGCAGCACTTGGCTCCTGCTGTTTCAGTAGAAGACTATAAAACCCAACAAATTCTTCATTTTCTGGATTGGGAATTGTTTTGGCAGAGGATGAAGATGTCTTGCCAGACTATAAGGTTCAACTATTTTGACAAATTTGTATATGTGCGGTTATTGTGATCTTAATAACAATGCAATAATGAAAGTGGTGTAAATGAACTGATGTGTAATCAATGTAATAAACCAATTTCAAATGTGTTGTGATATATGTGTAAAACAGAAGGTAAGAAGGGGGTTTGCACTACTAAAAAAGTACATTTGAGAAACAGCTGTTCAGAAGTTTCCAAAGAACTTTATGCTTGTTAATACCTTTCTTTTCTTTTCCAGGGGAAAAAAAAAGGAAACAGTGGAAAGGCCAAGGCAAGAAAAAATAACAAACTGTTAGTGAAGTGTTGTAAGAACGTAAGAACATAAGTAAGAATACTTTGTCTGATTTTATTCCTACACGATGGTAACTCACCTTCTTGATGTCCACTGAAGCATGCCTGCCATTTTCTGTACTAACTGTAAGTATAAGTGATCAGAATTAAATTTAGCAAAGGAAGACATTAATTAATTATCCCTATTCCAGTGGAAGGTGTCCCTGCCATAGGAGAAGGGTGGGAACTGGATAATCTTAAGATCAAACCAAATGATTCTATGGTTCTGTGATCTAACATCAAGTCAGTCTGACTACCAGACTACAGAGCAGATGGATAAACGTAAAGCAAAAAACTTCAAATGCTCTTTCTTCTATAGACCAACAGCATCGTGTTTGACAAACCCACCTAGGAACAAAGTGCACTCAACCAAAGAGTTTACCTTGATATAGTATCTGATAAGGATTCTGCGCAGGTCGAACACTTGCAGCATGGTGGCAGCATTGTTGTCAATGATGCTGTATCCCTCCAGGATGTACTGGGTGCGCGTGATCTCCCACGTCAGCCAGCGCAGGTTAAAGGCTGCATTGCAGGACAGCAGGTGAGGCAAGTGCCCGGGCTTACAACAGCAGCAGCCTTCGTTGTCTTCATCTCCTTCTGTTATAGCTTCCACCTCTCTCTGCTGGCAGTATGTCCCTTGGCAGCGAGAAAGAGAGAGTGTGCTGCCAGTTATTGGGAGAGGAGGAACAAAGGACGCCTTGCAAGTTCACATCCAAAGTATGTTTGAAGGTTGTATGCACTTAGAAAAATCTGAAAGAATGAGCTACGGCAACAAACTCGATGTAAGCCACGTGCAGCAGCAAATAAAGGGCTGTACATTACTCATTTACTACTATCACCTATAAAGCCAAAAGGGCCTGATCTAGTGTCCTAGTTCTAATGGGTTCTGTGCTGAGCTAAACTAGAGACCACAGTTTCTGCCTCCACAAAAACTCGCCAAAAAGCAATTCTAAAGAGTCTTGCTCCATAAGGCACATTAAGCAAATTGATCCAAGTCTCAGTCTGCAAACTCAACTAACATACTGGACCCAAAGAAAGATTTTAGTGTGTCAGAGCACTTGTAAAATTTGGGTTTTAGCAAACTATCTTGGAAAGCAGGTTCCAAAAATAACATCTACTGGGTTGTTCTCTCTCCCACTGGAGTAAAAGCTACTCTGGATCAAACATCTGTAATGAACAGCACTAGTGGCAGTACATCACAAGAACAGAACAGCTTTCTAATTAGTCTATTACACAGGCTTTAGATCAAAGTAGAGCAAATTTTTCTATAAAGGATATATTATCTCAAAAAAAAGTCATGAGGCAGCTGCAGATGCAGTAATGCAGTCTCTGCATTTTCAGCCTGTGCTGTGATCACTAGATGGTCAAGCTGAGCCCTTGTGGATTTGAAATCCATGAATATAGTTTCTATACTATGTAGGGCACTACTAATAAAAACTGAGGCAGATGCCCATGTCTCCACCCCCCCCCCTCCCCCAGTACTCTCAAAATAAGTAAGTTTTTCTTGATCTATGCTTCTTTTTAAAATTTACTCTCCCTAGGCTGTTGCAGAACTTACTCCCCACTGAGTTTGTACATAAACCATCTTTCAAGGGCATCTCCTGTGATGCAAGTTACACATCTTGCACAGGCCTTCTGCCAGAGGTTCAGCATCACCCCACAGACTGCTGACTTCATCAACTTCTAAACAGACTCGACAGGAGAGGAAGATGTGAGACTGCACTGCAGTTCAACATCTCCCTCCTCACCAGGACCAACAGACCTGTTGTGTCACTGTAAATGGGAGAAGAATTTGGCTGTGTTCATCACCTGAACATTCAGCCAGGAAAGAACACAGTGCCAGCTTCAATTCCCTGCAGTCTGCAGGAGAGCCTGGAGCAGGGCAGCATCCCAAAGGCCTTTCTGTGGAGCATGATGACAAATTCTGTGCCCTCAACTATCTGTTCCAGTCCCATCACAACTCTCTGTGACCTTCAGTTTGTATCAACAGAAATAGCATCTAGAATATCCCTTTCTCCTCAGTAAGAAAAACCTTTCAAGACACAGCAAAACATTCTAAAGTATGGGCGATCATGTCTTTTTTGCCTGTGCATCTGCTAAAATGTATGCAGCAAGCAAAACATACAAGTAAAAAAGAATAGAAAAATCCAAAGAAAATGTGTGAGAAAAAACAGGATCAGAGCCTTCAGAGATGGAGGGAAAAGATCCAGTATATTCCAGTGTTTTCTGTTCAGTTTGCCACATATGAAAATTTGCACTGTGAACCCAGTGTTGCTCACACACTGATATGCATTCCTCCTTAGACTTTGGGGGTATACAATATGAAAATTAATTAAAAGTCTTCAGGTCATCCAAATATAGACATCTTGCCTTTCAACACTGCCAAGTACAAAACATGACCTATTAGGCTGACATTTCCAGTTGGACTGGACATGAACTGGACTGCTTCTGCTTCATATTTCACAGATTTCTACATGAATTAACACTAACTGCTCGACAGCAAAAAAACGAAAACTGCTCTAGGTCAGCAGATGCTTCTGTGAAATCAAGTCAGAAGACATCGTACTCAAACTGAAGGAGGGAAAATATAGCTTGAAAAGAGTAAAACAAATGCTCCATGCTGGTGCTGTTACTATTAATGTTACATTTATTTCCAAAAGTTTAAAGATCTTTCAGTACTACACTGAATTTAAGAGAAGATACATCTTCATCCCAGATGCAAAATTAAGTATTGCCAAAAGTTTGCAAGTGATGGAGAATGAAAAATACAATGAACAATTATTCCTGATCCCTCTAAAAAAACAGGATTTAAAGATCCTTTTTCCAGTCTATG
The DNA here is from genome assembly GCF_014805655.1 of Passer montanus. Taxonomy (NCBI): domain Eukaryota; kingdom Metazoa; phylum Chordata; class Aves; order Passeriformes; family Passeridae; genus Passer; species Passer montanus. The sequence goes on from NW_024366591.1 coordinate 8,679,369, forward strand.
TAACTATTTGTATTTTTTTTTTCTTTTGGTATGGAAATATCAAATTTTATTTCTGTGGAAGGCTTTACTCTCTCTACTACCTCTTTCAACAAATACTGAATATTATTACTGCAGTTTCTGTAACTACGAGTTTTCTTAGGGGATATATTTTGTAAAATACAGGGCCAAGGAGGCCGGTAAGGCAAAGAAAAGGTGAATTCAAGAGACCCTCAATGTTTAAAGGAAACTGTCATCACATGCATAACAAACAGAAGATGATGCCAGAACATTATTTGCATGCTTAGCTAATTCTACAGGTTAAAATGCCTCCAAGTTGTCTTTGCTGGGCAATTTTAATCAGCCAGAGTTAAAATTATACTACAGGAGGTGCAATCAATGCTGAACTCGAGGAGCAAGAGTCATTCTAAGAGGAACTGTGTTACTACAAAAGGTATGTGAAACAACCAAAGGAGTTCATGTGGTTGTTTTATGGATTTATTCCAAAGAATGAAATCAGGGGTGTGCTCTTCAACATCTGGCAAACATACACTTGATTAAAAAAAGATGCTTGATGGACTTGGGCACTACCACCTTGGGGATTTGGTGTCTTCACTGCTTGCAGAGCCTCTGGAGTGTTCCTCTTCAGTCTAAAGGTGTAACCTGAGCCACGGCCAGTGCTCTGACACAAGACCAACTCCTCATTCCTGCTGATTAGAATTTCCAAAAAACATCTAGTAAAAGGACTCAAGTCCACAAAGACAATGTTCAGGCTTGATGCTCAAATACATGTTGGTTCCTTCCTAATTCTTGCAGTCAGTTCTAGAACAACTGCCAGTAATTTCCTCTCATCTTTAATGGAGCCTTGCTTTAGTCCTTAATGCACTGGCTGGACTTCAATGACAGATTGGCATTTTACTGTAAAATTTCATTTACCTGTGCATACATCAATCCTTTTTGGTTCCTTACTCCAGACACCAGTTCCACAGAGACTATGTGCATGTGCTCAGCTTTACAGCAGTCGAACCAGAAGGGAGAGGACACAGTAAATGAAGTCAAGCATTTGTGTCAGTCTTTTACAGAAGGCTGGCCCTGGACTTTTTTGTATGTGCTATAAGCTGATGATTTAAATGACAATTTTTATATTGCTTCTCAAAAAATTAGCAAGTTCAAGCAACTCTGAGAGAATTATTCATAAAACCAAAGAACAGGGAAGAGAACATGCACTTCACTTCTGCAATATAATTAAGTGTAGTACCATTAAATATTAAAATACAGGAAAATGTTATCACTAATAATTAGTCCTTTCAAAATCTGAGGAAAAATATTTTTTTACTTTTTTTTCTGTAGTAGAAGGAAAATAATCTCATGCACTTCATTCAAGTTTAGTCATTCACTCTGACCCTTGCTAGTATAGATGTGACCAATTCATTTGTAAGATATCTAACACTGGAGGGTTGCCAAAAGTCCATCAAGGTAAAAAAAATGTGCCAGCTGAACAAAGCAAGATCAGCCTGTGTGAGTTTAGGAGAAAGCCAGGGTGAGTACATGGAGCTCTTTGTATTTTCCTGACACATCAGGATTTGAGGACAGACTTGTGCTCTGCCAGAATGATTTGACCTACATGGAAATGAGAAAACTGAAACTGAAGACTAATCTCGCTTCAAAAGGATAAAATACACCTAACTGAATGATCACCCAGCCTTCTAGAATTAAAGGCTGAAACCACAGCGAGCATTTGAACTCAATTTTGAGAACTCAGGGTGTGAAAAGCATTTTCCAAGATCTGAGAGGCCAGAAAGAAGAATACATTACACAACCACATACTAAAAGTATTCTAGGATCAGTTTTCATTTCCATAAAACACTTCAGTTTTACAACACACCCAGAACAGCAACTAATCATTGTGGCTGAAGGTAGCAACAGCTTGACCACTGAGGATTGCTGACAAAGAAGCAAGCAGGGTGCAAATCTACACAGAAAGGGCTCATGCCCAGAATAACTCCTTTCCTAAGCCATGCAGAGGTCTCCCCACAGATGACTCCAGAAAAGCAGCTGGTTGCCCACCATTTGTTTGGCACAACCAAGCACAAGAATGTCTTACCAATAAATGCATTACAGCAGAATTATGTAGCTCTGCTTCAACAAGCTTATGCTGCAAATCCAAGTATTCCCAAATTCTGATGGATAAGGCTCCTTCTCAACCAGCATTTTTTTTCTGCTCAGGATAGCAGTTTACCAAGCAGTAAGTTATCACACAAAAAAACCCACAGTGAGCATAATTACAGCCATTGGAAGGCCATCCTCTACTGAAACACACATCAGATGTGGTTCTAGAAACACAAAAACCCAAATACCTCAAAGAGGAGTGAACTGAGCTCAAAAATGGAAAGTCATGAGCCTCAGAGTTAGACACATTCTGGAAACTTGCAAGTTTTTTGGCTCCTTCCTGCTCTTTTGCTTGTGGAACTGGGATAAAGAACAGTAATTTATAGGTTCTGATAGTCTCAGTTTGTTTCAAAGAAAAATTTCAGGACATAAAAGACAGTATCAATTCCTCAAGGAACATCAAGGCTGTTAGGTATAAAACTGTGGTTTGGCTTTCAGCTGCTTCAAGTGCTTGTATGTCTGAAAAACAATCTGGTTTTCAAACCAGATCAGTTGCTACGATTACCGGCATCCCCTCTCCTCAGAAACCTTTCCTTTTCTTGGCCCATAGAGGCACACTAGGAAAAGAAAGGCCACATGGAGGTAGCATTCTCCAAAGATGTTTGTTGTTAAACTTGCAGCTATGAAATACCACAAAAACTTCTTGTGTCACATCTTCTGCACTGCAATGCAAGAGGCAATATTTTGGTTTTGGCAAAGATATTTTCTCAATGAAAAGGCTGCACTGTATTTAACATTTTCCTTCTTTTCAGAAGTCTTCTCCAGTGCACCCATAAATACACATAAAATTATGAAAGGAAGAAAAAGGAAAAAAAGACATAAAATATTTATTCTAGTATGTGCTACAGAAACTCTTCTAAGCTTATTTGAAATTTATAGACAGCTTCCGTTGTTGGAGCATCATTGTACACATAGAAAGGCCTATACATCACAGATTTTGTGCATTTAACATAAAGTATCCTCTTCCCTGTTTCATGCTATTCTTCCCAACTAAATCACCAAGATTAAAGAAACCCCTTTGCATATTTTCTGTCCACGTTCCTAGTATTTCCAAGAATTGTGTCTCTCAGTTTTTGTTCTTTCCCACAAACTGCATTTTTAGTTTTAACCTTCTCCCCCAAAGGATGCGTCAAAAAATTGTGTTTTTCTCTGAACTCTGTAATTTATCAAAACCTTTTAATGTACTGGTACATACATTGAATATACCTCAAGTGTGGTCTCAGGAAAAACATGAACATGGGCACTTTTATTTCCCAACAGCAAGAAATTATTTGTAAAAACACAGAAGTTGCAACCACTCTTTAAATAAAGAATTATTCTTCCTAGTGCTACAGAGCCTTCAGAAACAAAAATCAAACACAAATAAATATACTTTACACTGGTAATGCACTTGCTACTATAATAAAACTATGCACACATGCTGCAGAAATGAGTAACTGTCCTTATTAGACATCAGTACTGTGCCTAGAGCACACAGCCTGCACTGGCTGCTTGCCTACACCATTTTTGTGTGGGAAATAAGCACAGAGAACCCCATGGGCAACCCCATCCTGCTGCCACAGCTGCTTGCCACTGTGTACAACTACATCTGTGTCTGCTCCGTGCTTCGTGCCTTGATCCATCTAATGAAGTTCCAAGTGAAGCATGAATATTGCACGTGCAACACACAGTAACAAAAAAACTCACAGCAGAGATTTAGAAGTTCATTAAAAGACTGAAGAATGCAGTGCAGGAGTTAGAAAACAGGTCCTGAAGATTTCAGCAACACCATCAGTATGTAGTTTCTACATATGAAATGCTAAATGAATATTCCCCAAAAGACACTCTGTAGACACACAGACTAAACAGGAAAACATTTTAAACCTCCCTTGTTCTATAGGGAACTTGTGAGAGGGAAGTATTTTGACATTGTTTCTGCTTGTTCCCTGACTGTGGGTTTTTCCCATCTCTTCATTTCAAATTAAATGATATGTTATGTATTTCTTCTGGCAGGCTGCTTTTAGCATTCTGCTGTGGTCTAACACACCCAGCAGAGTTAAGTTACTGAAGGGCTCAATTCCCCCACACCACTGTGCAGCTCTTTGGAAGTGTTCCCCTAGTTTCAGCTCATTTCTACCTTCTCTTTGCTGTCCACAAAGGAAGAGCTGGGCATTTCCTGTCAATGTCTGGAGATCTTGAGCCTCCCCTCTCCTTTTTACTCAGGATGAATGACACAACGGAGGCACACCCCCTCTCTGTCCATAGAATAGGAGAGTGAAAAACTAATTCATCCAAGGTGTTTATTGAAAACAGGACTAAAGACAGATGAAAGGAATCCCAGATTTGCTGACACTCTTCTTTCAGTCTGCTCAGTCTGTACCTTCTTAGGCTGCCTGCAGGCATTAGGTTGGGTTTGTTTTCTCATTTAAAAGCTGAGACAAATGCTTCTATTACAAACAGTTAGAAAGGCATCTGGATCAGTCACTCACAATGCCAAACCTCAATCAGGATGGACTGCAAACTGAGGGGGCAGCAAGTACCTCCTGCTACATTTAAATTCAGAAGGCTCTGTGACCCCTTCTTAGGGCACTACCAGCACTGCCTGCACAGCCTTTCAGCCGAGAAACACACGTAGGAAAATCCAGAGCTCCACAATGCAAATATTGCTTTTGGTTTAGTCACAAACATAAAACAGTCACAGAGAACACTGTTGTGATTCACCCATTTCCAAAGCAAACACAGATTCCCTGTTTAAGGAACAGCAGATTTTTGGGGCCCTCAATTAAAATTACTTGTTTGAAACTGAAATGAAGCAGCCAAAGCTCAGAAATTACAGATTACAAATTCCTCCTCTAGCCCTTTTCTCCCCCTTGTGGGAAACCATTCTGTACAATGAAAGGAATTAGGGTCCCCTGAAAAAAACAGTGCATGACCAGACAACTAAAAATAGGAATGTAGGATGCCCAAAGCAGTGTCTGGTACTTAATAACTGCCACTTGACTTTGTAAACCATCAGCTTCTTCCAGGGCAGTTCCATACACTCTTTCACTTCTACAGAAAAAAATTCCTACTGTATTCAGTATTCTGGCTGTATTTACCAGCCTTTTGCAAGATTTGAAATGGGGAACAATGTGCCCAGTCCACACAGGAGATGTCTCTTGGTGCTGCTTGATAGAAGCCTGCTCTACCTTCCTGCCCCTGCAGGCAGCAAATCTGTTCAAGGGAAGGAGCAAAGAATGCCTTCCAAGGCAGAATTTCAGTCTCAGCTTTTACACAACCTCCTTGGAACAGCCTTGGTCCATCCCCTTATGAACTTCTGCATTCAGGTCAGCCCCTCTGGCTCCTTTTACTCGGACTAGTGCCTGAGTGCCTGGGCACCGCTGTGGCCTGCAACCCCACCAGAGCAGCCCAGCTCCTTGCTGGCAGAAGGACCAAACCACGTACAGGAAGGGCACAATTCTGCAGCATAGTTTATCTAAAGCATACCAGCCCTCATGGGTTACCTGGAGACGCAAACAACCCTCTGGGGGCATCACATCACCCCAGGAACTCTCCACTGGGCACACAGCAGGTTATCTGCTCACTTTGATGTCCAGGAAACTGTTGTTGTAGTTTGCATCAGATCCAGGCATCCTTATCTGGCTTGTGCTTGGTTCCCCTGTGGGCTCCTCTGCTTCTCCAAGTCCATCCTTAAGCAGGCTTGTAATTTGTGTGATTTGTCTGGCCCTCATTCCACACAGTCCACTAGGGTTTAGCTCTCACAGGGCACAGCAAATGCTACATGTTTGAGCTGGTTTTACCTCAGGTAATTTCCTTTATTCAACCCTACACAGCTTCTCTATTCCAGGACAAACAACGGAATAGCAACACACACACACTCTCAGTTTCTGTTCCCATAACAACTCCTCTACCACTCACTCTGAAGACCAGAGAAAACTTCCTTACATACCATGTCTGTGAGGACACAAAACCACAAATTTGTCTTATTCTTGAAACAGGATTATCCAGTAGGTTCAGAGAAGAGAGATAGTCCATTTTTCTCCTACTTCCTACTACCTCCTCCTCTAGTATTGAGCAGTCTCTTCCCCTAGTGATAATCTGAGGGTGAGGAGGCATAGGGGACTAGATTTGTACTGAGGATGAGATAATCTAGGTGAAACCACCATTTCCCCACCCCTCTCCACCTCCAGTAACTGGCATTACTTTCCAGTTCAGTTTGCTGCTGCTCTCTTGGTCCAGGCCCATCCAAGATTCGGGTAAGAAAGAGGTGCTGCTTTGCAGGATGCCAGTCTCCCCCTGAGGAGTGGAAAAAAGACTAGGAAAAAGGATATTCCTCTTGAGAGCTCAGCTGGCTCTCAATAGCAGTCTGTGGAAGACATGTGAGGCTGTGGGGCTCAGCCCCAGCTGAATTTAAAGACCTGTTGCAGCTGGCAGACAGTCTGGATCTATTCACAAAGTAAAACAGTATTAACTGCAGTTAATTAATACTGAACAGTATTAGGCAAAGTGCATGGAAAGATCAATTTTCAGACACATTTAATTACTTAAACTATGATTTTAGGGAATATAGAGATACCTCGACAGGTGGCACACTGCAATTTTTGAGCTCTGCTCCCAGATGCAAATGCCAAACCGCCTTGCTGGCTGTGAATGATCCTGGCTCAATGTCAACGAACGTCTTCCTAAACCACTTTGCAACAAAACTATCCAGTTGTTCCCCATTCAACATCCAGTTCATTATGCCTGTCTGCTAGGCCCTGATCTTTTTATCCAGCTCCCACATGGCTTGAGCATCCTCTCACATGGTTTGAGCATCCTCTCACATGGTTTTATCTGCTTCCAACATTTACTTAACTTCTACTGCCTGGCGATGGTGATGATAGAGAGGGACCCCCAGTAAGGGGCAACTGCACAAGCAAGAAGAAAAATCACCTCACAAGACTCCTGTAATTTAAGTAGGAAGGAGATTCCTTTCTTCTGTTTGTTTCAAATCCCACATTGAACTATTTTAACACAAAAAGATTTTCAGCAAAGATAAATTTTGGAAGTTAGACTACAAGTACCTCTCCCTGACACAGCCACACCACTGCTCACCTTGGGGACACCGAAGGAGAAGATGAATACAAGAATACTTGCACAGATCTCTTGGAAGTTGAAGCAAGCCTAAGAAGCACATGTACAAGACCATGTATTCCTCAACAATCATCATAAACAACAAGAAATTATAAGGCTGATAAATTATTTTTCTTCCTTTCCAGTTGTTTTTCCTCACAATTTGCAATTGTTTTGAATAGGCATCTCATGAGGTACTACAATACCAAGCTGTTTCAGGCAATTACTGTTTCCTTTCCACATAAGTTTGCTGAGGACACAAGAGTGTTATCTTCATCCCCACTGCACAGGAAGGAAAGTGAACATAAAGCATTTACCACAACCTGTTGTATATCCTACATGGAGTCTGTCACAGAGTCAAGACTTGAGCCCACACATGTTATTTCCTAGTCTAATCCTCCCACACTTAAGAGCATTCAAAGAGCCCGGCTGTCACTTATTTTCTCACACTCAACCTTGTTGAAAAGTCACCTTGATTATACTCTGATTATACTCCGCTGTTCTAGTGTGACAGAGACCATCTCAGCACTGGCTTCTTGTATGGTTTGACACAGGATATTTTCCATGGAATGAGTCTTATTTTGGTTTTGGTTCTTTTGTTTGTTTGTTTCCCAAAGACAAGGTTTTTTGAAATTTTTCTTAAAATCTTGAAAAATTTTAAGAACAACTCCAATTTTCATAGTTATGGAGGAAAAGAAATAATATGAAAACATAACTAAGCATTACTCAAAAGATCTGTGAACCAAGCAAATCACTCAACAAGCCTTCTTGCTGAAAGAAAGTATCTTATGATACTGCAGAACATGGCTCCAAATTTCTTAACATCTAGATTTCAAAACAACATCTATATAACAATACAAAGAAGTACCAAGCTTTCAGACAGACAAGCATCTGTAGAAAGAGAAAAGTCCTCAAACCCTATGTCCTGCTGTAGAGTTGTGATAGATTAAAAAGACAGACAGGATTTATTGCTGGTTTTGTTGCTATTGAAATCATCGTGGATCCTTACCTCGAAATTCAAGCCCTCTGAGCTGAAAGGTGACAAGGCCATTTCCAATTTCGATCAAGTGCACAAAGGCATTTAAATAATCCGATGCCAGAATAAAACAGTCTCCTGTGTTGTAGTTTCCCCAGCGGCCCAGGATCAAATCTCCACAAAGAGACTCCTGCAGAGATCTTGTCAAATGCTCATAAAAAATGGAGTTGAGATTATTGTCATCATTTCCTACAACCAGAGCAGCACATATTTGTTAAAAAAAATTATACAAAGCCATTCTGCATTAAATTTTATGTTCTTTTTCATTCCTACTTAAATCTGCTTCCTCTAGCTAGACGATATCTTTCTGATACTTTACACAATCTACTTTTTTAGGTAGCCCTTCAAAGAATCAGGTTAATATGAGCAATATTGTAAATAAAAGATCACATTAGTGATAACACATATTTCAGACTCAATCAAACAACCTCCATGATTTACAACTGTAAGAAATTCTTCGCTCCACTAAAAGTCTCTGCAATGCTAAGTTAATGTCTATATACTATTCTTAATGTAAATAAACAAAAAATCATTATTACTTCAGTACATGTAGTTAAATTTAAATGTTTTTTAAGAGATTTTCAAATATTTTGGTCACACAGATACCAATAATTTTGTTGGGATTTTTTTCTTCTAGTCCTCCAGGAATTTTTCAAGGCTTTGTCCATGAAGAACCTGTTGTTACTTAAGATGAGGATACTCATTTTAAAACAGTTTACTGAGTATATCCTGGTAAGCATGAAACATGCATCACCAGAATTGCTACCAATTTAAAAGGAGTAGCTGTTCAATTACACATGGCTTGGACCAAATGCCCAGGTGGACAACACCCCATCACAGTCTAGAAGTGTAATCTCTTAAAGGTCTGTGGCCTTTAACCGGATGAGAAGGAGCACTTTATGATGGTGATTTGTGAAAGGGACTGAACCCTTCACAAATGCTATCATGGTGCCATACAATCCAACATGGTATTGCCCTCTGCTTGTACTCTTTTACACAATATATGCTTGACATGAAAACTGCTTCTCTCTTCTGTAATGCATCAGAGTCCCACCTTTAATACTCTTAAAATGCTGGTGCACAAATACATATACAAACCAACCTCTTGTAGGTGTATTTGTATGCATATGAGTGTATGTGGATACAGACATACAGGCACTCATGCATTTTTATGTTTGTGCATATTTAGGAGGAGATCTAACATGGAGGAGAAAAAAGCCCAGAAGATGAGGCTTGCAGAGGCTATAGCTTCCCCTACAAATTGTTCCTTGACACCAGAGGAGGAGAGGGCTTGCAACTACACTGCTTTTTGTGCCCGTGGCCATTACACACCCAGCCTTGGTATGTTTGTCCATGTGTGCTCATGTCCACGCAGACACACTCACCTGTGCACCTTCTGGAGTGTATTTGGTCAAAATTTAAGCAAGTCATAAAATGAGTCTTTTAAGCAAGTACACAAAATGAAAGCTTTTCTTGTGCTACAGGGTATAAAATATAATTCACTTATTAGCGTATGTAATAATGTTAAAGGCCACTGCTATCAGATGGAAAAATGGCCTTAGGAAAAATCTTAACTCCCTGCCTTAAATGATAAATAATTAAAAACCACCATTCATGCTTCAAACTATGGACTCCTTGGATCAATTTCTGCTTGAAACCATGTATTTGTTCATGTTACTGATGTAATGGATAAGGACAAAAAGAATGGGGGGGTAAACCAGCAATAATTAAAATGTAAATGTCTAACTTCACAATACAACCTCTGCTGTCTCAGTGGCAAGATAAAATCTGCCACACAACACTAAAGTGGAAGAACACATCTATGAAACCTTGGTCTCTCTCACTGGGATGAGATTTTGGCATGAGACACTGGTATCAGTTCCCTCCAAAAAGTGCTCTGTCCCACCAGGCACTGAAGAGTGCCAGCTGATGTACCACACCTTCTCTGTGTCCACTGATGTGCCAAAACTGCTCTCACTTCCCAATCTCAGAAGAACTACTCAGTGTGGCCTGGGAAGTTGCTTTGCATGGCCATGGATTGGTGCTCATTTAATGCACTGATACTCAGCAGAGCAGCCCATCATCTCTCCTACTTCTTCCTCTTGCAAGTTTTCCAACTTCTCTTCTTCCCCTCTCAAAAAGGTTCTCCCGGGAAGAGGAGATACCTGTCAGCCCAAACTGCTCAGTGGTAGAGGCACCACTAACTCACTGCTTTTTTCCCAAAACCATTCGCTACCCACAGCTGACCTCTGAGTCTAGCTAGGGTGCCTGCTGCATATTCCATAAAAACACCAATGTTATGATTAACCAGGCAATTAATTGGCAGCCCAGCAGCTCTCTGTCTGATCAGCTACACATAACTGAGGAGTAATTTACTCATCAGGTCACACGACTCAAACTGGTGCTCTGCTACATTTAAAGTGCTTTGGTTTATACACACACCATTCAAACCCTTTGCATATCTTCAGCTTTCCCAGCAAAGCCTCACCAGTGTAAATATATGACATTTTGCATATCAAGCAAGACACCCAAACTCCCAAGCCATACCTGCATCCTTTTCGATCTGAATTGCCAGTCTGGTGTTGGAATGGTCTGATCTTTTGGTGCTGGAAATAAAGACATGTTTACAGACAAGTCTTTTTTTTAAATAAACAATTCTCACAATAAACATTTTTTTCCTTTAACACATCTCCATTTTGTGTTTATATAATTAGGCAGTTCACACAAATCCATTCATCAGACATACATAGTTATTTCAGGTCAGTACTGCTATTGATATTATAGCTTATCAGCACACTCTTTCTGCCCATTTTCCTTCTTGTGGGGCACAGTCTGTTCATAATTTGGCATATGATACAACACTATGTACTTCAATAATTGAACTGGCTCCAGAAAGAGACAGATGCCACCAAAACAGTGAATAGAAAGAGTATTTAATCAGTCTTTCTTTCCTTCTAGGCCTTAAGGGAAACTCAAGGAGTTTTCTTTGGGAGAAAACATTTCTGTGGGTGTTTACCATCCACAGAAAAACAATAGAAAAATACTTTACTTAGTTTCATATTTAGCTAGGGAGCACCAGGAGAGTCCCTGGTCATTCTTATTGCTTGAAAAAGAATAAATTAGAGGGCCTTAGCTCATACAGGCACTAACCCTGTCACCCTTATGAATGGCACATTTCCTATTCAGTATTTTCACTGTAGCAGTGGAATATAAACAACACAGGAAAAATGATTACAAAAGAGAAAGCAACTAAAAAGGTAGATTGGATTGAACTTTTATTACTAACTGTAACAAAAGACACTATTAAAGTCAGAAAATAAGGAATGAGTAAATCACTGTGGGCCAGCATGTGTTAAACAGAAGAGAATGATTGTTGTGGTGAGTAGGGATATTCAACACCAAGTCCAAAGCATCTCCCAAGCACCCAAGGGTCCTTGGGATAAAAGTGGAACTCTGGCTAATAAAAATGTTATAGTAAACATCAATTTCCCTGAAATACTGCTCTGGCATGAGTATTATAAGGATTTCAGGACTCTTCATTAAAAATATTGCCTCAAAAGTTTTGCCCTCAATCACTAGCCTTAACAGAAGAGCTATCTATCAACTATGTAAATATGATCTCTGATTCCTTGGCAAATGAGATTAAAGCAAAACCAGGAAAAGGCCCAAACAACAGTCAGCATGAGGTCACGTGTGACAGTGACAAGGGCCTTGTGTACAAAGGCCTTCAAACACAGGGGAGAAGAGCTACAATTTCCTGGCATGGGATCCAAGGGAGACACCCAGGTGTGTCCCTGCAGTTCACATGGTGTCCTTGGTGGAACTGCAGTGACACTGGCATGGCTGGGTGGCGCTGGCCGGGGTCTGGCTCACGGTGTGGGGAGCACAGGGCCCAGAGGAGGTTTTGAACAGGCTGGGGATTGGGCAGTCAACCTCCACAGCCCGAATTTAACTACTCACTGTGAAAAGTGCAGACGTGCCCCAAGGAACATGGCACCAAAGAGGGGTCCCTTCTAAGGGAGGTTTTCAAACAGCTTAAATAACACTGGAAAAGGATGGTGTAAAGATAATGTTGTCTTTGAAACACAGCAGAGACTCAGTAGCGGTTTCCAGGATTTTGTGTGTAAGTTCATGCTGAATCCAACAGGGAGAAGGATGCCACTGATATGTTACAAAGTCTTTTCATCCACTCCCCACAGCCTTCCCAAAAAAGTTGTGGAAAACCGACCAATAGAAAAATTACACACGGGTTTCCACGTAGGAGACAAGAGAGGAACAGATTTGCTTTATTTCTGCTTCCTACCAAAAGCAAGTGGTTTGTTTTCCTTAAAAAGGCACATTCTCTACCTTGCAAAAATAAGAAAATAAGAGTCTTAATTAAAATTATTTGTAATTAATATGAGTATATTATCTACTTTATATAGATTAACATTTTATTGGAGGTATTATTTATCTTCCTGCTTCTGGTTGGCTCAGCTCATTGCAACTGCAATTATCATTTCCTATTCAACAGAACATGGTACTGGGGGGAAGTGCCTTCTAAGCAGTTCAGAATATAAAGAACCATTTTACTTTAAAAAGGTTGTCAGAATTCTTTCATCCTGATATATATCCACCTGCATATGCAAGAGTAAGCATAAACATTAGGTTGTGGAATTCAATCAATTTTCTATTCTCAGCAGAGAAGCACTGCTGATTTCCAAATGCATATGTTTTAAGATTATGAGATGCTTTATTAACTTTCAGTGCCTCTGAAATCATTGTGGTAGTTTAAGGTAAAAGTTAATACTATTCTTTACCCCAGTTTCATACCATTTCTGTTGTGGAGGCTTATTGAGACCCATAATACCAACCAATACTTCAGAAAATTCTAAACCATAAAAAACAGGAATCCTTTTGCCCAGCATGCAGCTCTGGGTCTATTTCTTTCCCCACCCCCACTTATTTTTTCTTTTGACAGAAAGATGCATGAAACAATCAGGGAAAATCACAAATGCTTTGGGACACTACAATTCAGATGATGCAGCCTGACAGGGAAAAAGGGAAGGAAGTAGAACAGCTCTCACAAACATAAAAACCCAAACAAAATAAAACAGAACCAGGCTCCATTAAGGCTTTGTTTGAGCAGCTAAAACATGAGCCCTGGGACATGAGACAAGAATTTACCTTTTCAGACACAGCTAGAACTCAAATCTTTATACAGCTATTATGAGGTATAATTTTATTTCGTTTTTTTTAAGACCAAGGGTAATATAGACAGTTTATAAAGCAAACTTCAGTGCTGAAATTCAGCTTAGTTGAATAAATGCTGTCCCATAATCAATTCTGGGTTTTAAAAGTATTCTACAATTATTAGTAACCAAAGCTGTGTTTGTATCTTCTTGAAAGCAATGGGAATTTGAATTGGATTAAACTATAATCCACTACACCTAACAATCAAACCAGCAACACATTTACTTCTCAACCAGGACCTCTCACTGTGAACTTTTGGGATTAGTAGGTGATTTGGGCTTTCCTCCAGTGGCCTCTTACTTTATATTTGGTTGTTACCACTCATCCAATGTGATAATTAGCTCAGTAATTGAATTTCTTCCTGAATTGCATTATTCTATGCAAACCGAGCAGAGTTCCTCCAGCAATTACCCTAGAGAAAAAGTGATTGTGTTGGACTGTCTTCAGCTGAGTCTTCAGCAATTTCAAAGTCAACATCCTGCTTAGTTCCTGAAATATCTATCTCATGCTCTTTCAATTCCCCATTTACATGGACACCAAGATAACCCACTGGCTTGTGTAGAACTGTTCATGTCATTAAAATGATTGCTTCCTTTTGCAAAAAATTTAGGTCACTTCCTCTATTCTCTTTCCCAAACATGCTGCCCAGAAAGATTTTCTTCTCCCACCTAGTTTCCCAATTTCCTTATAAAGATAGAAAAAAGGCTGAGGGAGATCAAGGCAGTCTGGGGAAAATACAGAGTATATTGAGAATCAGGTAAATTGAGGAAAATAAATAAATCATTGCTGATTCAATGATGCTTAATAAATCATTATTTCCAGAAGATCAAAATGAAATTCCAACTGTTCTATCTGCCCTCCTGCTGCTGAGTTTTCCTCCAAAACAAAAATTCAAGATTTCCAGGATTCCTGCTGCGTAAAAGAAGATCTCTACTTTGAAAGAGAACAAAACAAAGAAAAGCAGAGATGCCTTTCTAGGGTTGATCCAAAGTTTTTCTTTGTTTGTGTCCAATGAATTTTAATCCACACTTCGATGACATCTAACAGGCAAATTCAAAAGAGAGAAACTTTATGTGCTGCAGCCCTATGACTATTCATGGGAATCTAGAAAAAAAAATCTTCAGTGTTTTCATGTGAATGCCTAGTGCTGCTGGCTCTATAAACAAAGGCTTAGCATTAAAACCACAGTAGCAGTTGTCTACAATGGAGGAGAGGCAGGAGGAGAATGGCATGGCAGAATAAGCAGGCACCCATCAGTATTTGAAGGACACCAGAGGTAAAAACAATGGTATTAACTGGAAGGGGAAGGATACTGAAGTAGTTTTAAATCAATTTCATCTGATAGACAGAATTATTTCAATGTGGTTTTAACAGCAAAGGTTGACAGCCCCTTCCTGTCTGACCCTGCCCAGGTTTTCTGGGCAGCTGCATGGAAGATACAACTTGGGTTTAACTCACATTAAGAAAGAGGGATCTCTTAAAAGCAATTTCTCCTTTCTGATCACTTACTCTGATTTTCATTTTTATGCTTTCTTGCTCCTCTCCTTCCCTGAGTGGGCCATTGTTTCATATAACACAATAAAAAGTGGCTTTGATTGCACACTAGGAAACTGGGGCAGGGCTAAGGTATAAAACAGTCCCAGTTATTAAAAACAGCTCTGTTGAAGCACCCTTCTAAAACATAGAAAGGTCTTATTATCAATAACACTTTCTGTTCTTAGAGTTTCTTTACTTTCTTAAAAAGGTTTTTATACTGATTTTGAGGCTTCTTGGGTTTGTTTGGGTTTTTTGTTTGCTTTTTAAATGTTTTTGACGGTTTGGGGTTTTTGCTGCTGTTGTTTAAGTGGGTGTTAAAACCAGAATCATCTGTTGAGATGACTCCACATGTTTATTTGGCATATTCCAACACCTGTCTGGAAATCTCTGTACTTTTGCTCTTGTACAGCAAGGAGAATGAAAATGTGAGGTGTGAAGTTGAAATCAAAAGCTGAGTGCCCAAACATAGGTTAAACAGCCCACCTTAGTGCTCTGACATTCAAAGGTTTAGCTGGGGAATTCACCTTTTATTTGTAAGCCAGGTGATTTAAGCATCTGTGTACTTTAAAATACTCACTAATTCTTTGCTAAAATGTCATCAATGTTCCTGTTTTTGTCTTATTTAATTTCTTTCCCCTTGTCTATGTGTGGTTGTTCTTTTAAAAGACATTCAATTACTATCTTCAGATGATTTTTTACTACCCAATAGAAGAAGCTTTATAAGTGGATAGATTATACAACCGTGCAGAGTTTTTTTGTGTGCACTCTTGAGGATGTAAAAGAGGTCAGGATCCTGACATTCCTCTAAGTATGGGGTTTAGCCCAGGACTCTGCTCCACAGCTGGACCTGGCTGTCTGCAGCTGAAAGAAGTGCCTTTAATTTAAAAGCAAATGTGTTAATTACATTACACAAACACAGGTATCTGAAATAGTACATATGAGTGTTATTCTTCTGTTGTTCCCATCATGAGCCAGCACAAACATTATAGGAAAGGTACTACACTGAGCCCAGCCCTGGGCAAAGAGCTCCACAGAACTGATCCACTTGGGCTTTGCACTGATGGGCCTATGAGTGAAGCAGCAAAAGCCTGAGAAACTGCAAGGAGCTGGATAATAGAAAGGAGGTGATGAGAAATATCCTGGTGAAGTTTTCACCAGAGAGAGTGAGAACAGCCAAGGGGAAAAACAAACAAAACCAAAACAAATGTTGGAAGCTGCTTCCACAAATGAGGCCAAGATGTTTTTCTCCTTTACTCCACAAAAAGAGAGAAACATTGTTTAAACATCATAAAAGGAGGAAAGGATAACAAGGTATTTCAGAATTCATTCTTGATATTCTTCACTGCTGATAACGAAGTGTTTTCATGCTTTTTCAGTGTGCAATATTAAAATAGCATATATTTAAGATATTTTAATTCTCAATTTCAGACTCAACATGACTGCTTAATAATAAAATTAGAAGGAAGAGATGGCAAGAAAGTATGAGGAAATACAAGACTTAGACAAAGACTAGTCTTCCAAAGAAAGCCTGTATCAGAAATACTAGTTTAGTTCACTACAGGGTTTTCCATATCCATATTTCTCACCAAAAGATGAAAGGAGGCAAAACAGAAGCTAACCAAGCCACTCCAGTGCTGCAAATGTGCAGATGCAGCATCAGTGACACTACGTCGAAGAACAACAAAAATCTTAGTGCTACTGTGTAGTTGTACAAAATCCAATCTAAAAGAGGAATAACTTGCAATACCTCTGGGTTTTTTTACTGCAAGAACTGTTGAGAATGTTAATAATTTACAGCATTCATCTTGGTATCCTCCACAGTACTCTTCAGACTGAAAACATCTCTGATATTTTGAGAGCAAACACTGCTAGTCAAAGGACTTTAAAAGGAAAAAAAAATCCCACTAGCTTTTATCTAGTATTTACCTAGTCCCAACTAGCACAAAGTTTCAGAGGCAATTCTCAGTGGCAATAGTGACACAATTCTGCATTTTGCACTATCTCAGAAAGAAGAGATGGTTTACATTTTGCTCTTACAAGCCCCAAGGCAACCTGGGCCCAGTGCATACCTTTGTGTATCAGGAGACAACCAAGACCCAAGCATGCTGTAGGATGAAATGCTCCCTGCCATTGCCTGTGCACAACGTTTCACCTCGGTTAGAATGGTTACACTTGCTGAACACCTGGATCTCAGCTTTACCACTTTTCACATTTTGACAAAACTGGCTTGAATAAGCATTTCCTTGAATGTAAGGCTCAGGTTTAGTACTCTGAACCTCAGCTTGCCCCTAAATGTTTGATTCAGTTAAATCCAACACAGGACATGATCTACATTATCCAAATGAATGGATGAACACTTATTCTTATGGAAATTCAGACAACCCATTTCGGGGGGGTTTCCAATATTTGACATGACAGAAATTTCATGAGTTAACTTGATCTCATTAGATTTACACAATTTGGAAGCTAATGATTAGATGAACAGCATTATAAATCTTTAGTGCCACTGATATATGTATATCCACATATGCCCTTAAAACATTACATGGGCCCTATTTCTGATGGGAGTCCATTATTGTCTATTACATCCTGTTGCTGCCTTCCTTTCTAAATATATATTTAAAAGCCCTCCTCTATCATGCTTGTGATTTCTTCTCCTTTGTAGGTCCAAGTTCCTGCTTACCCTTGTCTGTTGGGTTATCCCCTCAGATTTTTCATTGCATGTCTTTTCCTTTCTGCCCACCCACTCTTTTCCCTTTTCATTTATGCCACTCACAGTTTTGATCTCTACTTGTGTTCCTCCTGATCTCAGCATGCATTCCCTTTCTGATGTCTCCCTTCTGTCTTTACTTTGTCCACTTAGAATGATTCAGTGAACTGGAGTTGTGACTGCATCTTTAACTCGGCAGGGAGCTACAGAGCACTGAATCAGAATACATTCCCAATTAATTATCACACATATGGCTCCTATTCAATTAGCCTCAATTTGTTTTATTGACTGCCAGGGGCAAAAATTTGAGAAAAAAGAGATGTTACCAGTTAAAGAGAGACTGCCAAACAGTTAAACTACATCTTTGAATTTTGTATAGCCTCCCTTGAGTGTGAAACTCCAGGCAACCCAGAAAACACTTATTTTAATATCAAACCTACTTGATTAAAGGTGCCTGGTTTCCTTGCCCATCCTTTCCTACATTTTCCCAGCTCAGTGTGACTCCACACATGGAGTCAAGCGATGAGGTGAGGGCTGGGTTGGAGAGGAGGTGTGCAGAGCTCCGTGCTACAGCAGGCAGCCAAAGGGCACACATGGTCACTTGCTCTAGGGGAGATCACAGCTCAAGACACTGAAGGGAAGGGAGTTTCTAGCAGGGCTTCTTTTAGCTTGGGGCTGTACCTGAAGCAATACCCCTCACACCTGAGTGCTGTGGGCTTTGTCACTCTGCAAAGCTCCACACTGAAAGGAATTAAAGACTCCCAAACCAGGCAAGTGTTGCAGGTACAGGCTCGTGGGCAGTACTGGTGGCGTGCAAGACAGAGAGTGGTTACACACTACAGGAGGGAGCAGACAGGGAAGGGTCTTGAGAAGACAGTCAGATGAATAATCCTAATGAGTAACATGTAATTTCAGAGAGCTCATGAAGAACTAAGCCTGAAGTACACACCAAGATGTTCTTTGTTCTTCAAACGTTTTGGTTTTCTCTATTTTCTCCCCCAGTGCCAGAGCCATGGCCACAAATGCCCCTGGAGAACAGGGCATAACTTCCCAAAGACCAGTTTATACTCATTGTTTAAAGAGAGGAGCATGTTTAAAAAAAAAAAAAAAATCACCTCTATTGGGAAATCTGCCAACCTTAAGAGAAGAGAAAAGAAGAAAAATTGGCAGCAGCTTGCTAATATTTCAGCTTCTGCACTGCTGCCAGCCAGGGATTGCCATTTACAATTGCATCAATGCTACACTCAAGGACACCAAGTCAGGCCTAAGCAAACCTCAGTATAGGCTGTAGTATACCAGTGCAGGCTGGGCTCTCACAGAACAAAGCATCTTTGAAATTTCCAGAAAGACTGGAAATTCTACAAATTCACCAAATTCTACATGCTTTGTAAATGGGATTGGTAAGCCCTTCTGATTTGGAGGCAACACCCAAAAATTAAGGCAAAAAACCATTCATTTGTTGGTCCTTTTTGTTTGGACTTGTAAGTCCCGTGCTCTAGTAAGCACCCATTTCAGGTTTATCTGCACGCTGATACTTATTTATACTATTTTGAAGAGTTCTAAATTAACTCTCAATAAAAGCCTGAAGGGGCCCTGAGGCCAACTCAGTGAAGGCCTCTCTTAGAAGAACCACAGTCACCAAAGGGACCAGCACTCGTCAGTGAGTAATAGCTGTGAACAAAGGCACTAGAACCTCAGTTCATTTTAGAGCAAACAGAAATACAGTGCTTCTTTCTGGTCAGTTCATAAAAACAGGATAGAAATAGAGGCAGCCAGAGAGAAACACAAAAATTTGTAGAGAAATCAGTTTGGAAGAAACTAAAATAATTCCAAAGAACAGTAAAACTCAAGGCTACAATGTGGCTTTCAGACCAGGTAGCTGGAAATATTCAAGAAAGTTTGAACTCTAAGCAAATTTGAACCCTAAGTAGGGCAGTGACATAGTTAGAACATAACATATGAGATGATATTTGGAGAAATAAGGCAAATACTATCTCCTGTCAATTAGGGGGAAAAAAGGAGAAAAATGCTGAAGTTATGGTATTCACTGTAAATTAAAATCCAAACCATTACTGAGCTACAAACATCTGCTGCAGTAGTTCCTCTGTAAACATCACTACTATGGAGGTCTAAAAGCATGTGAAAATCAAACAAGACAGCAAGAAAAAGACTAAGGAAAAAAAAAATCCAGTCTTAAAAAGAGCAGCTTGAAAGGTCTGAGTGTGCAGATCCCAAACAAGGCCCATGGACAGTTACGGGTGAATGGCATTTTGTGTTTGGAGCAGGGGTTTTAACAGCTGTAAACAGATGAGCAGGCTCACAGGGAAACCAAAGGCACCAGCATGTGTTAAAAATAAGCATTTGGAAGTGGAAGGCCTGTTATTTTATGGGGAAAAAGCAGGGGAGCAGACAGGTACTTTTCACAGCTCCTTTTCCCACACATGTGCATAATGTGGGGTCAACCAGAATTATGTGTACACTGGGAAAACGCTTCCCATTCCACCTGCAGGCTGTCTGCAATGGGCAGGTTAAGTGAGCTGGCAGAAAAAAAAAAGAAGAAAAAGCCATCTGCACTACATCTGAAGCAGGACAGGTTTCCCTCACCCTCCATTCCCAGCTGTATTAACCCTACAGGTGGTTCTTTTCCAGACCACAATGACTGGAACAATAACACAGTGATACACTTTTTAAAAAGATGGAGGAAAGAAAGACTTGCTCAGATAGTCCCAAACACAGAGAGGCATCCTGTAATGCCAGTCTGAGATAACTGGCAATTTAATCACAGCCTCTTTAGAGACACCTAATTAATTCAGTTACACCACACTGTAATTCATTCAAGGCGCTTCAAAGCAAATGCAAGCTGTGCCTTACCCAAAAATAGGCACTGAACTAGAAGAACAGAAACAGGAAGGTACAGGAGAGACAAGCAGCTTGTAAACAGTGAAATCTCCAGATTCCTGAGGGCAGTTTGCTGTTTGTGGGGATAAGTCATAGCTGCTGCAGAGAACAAACAGGCTGGTCCACGTGATCCAGCTGTTACACCCACTGGGGAATAAAAGTAAACTTCCTACTCTGTTCTGTCATTGTCATATCCAAGATACAAAGGAAGATAAGAGGAAGGGAGGAGAGGACAGAGTCAGGCTGCAGCATGACAAAGTATTCAAGAAAGAAAGCAAAAGCAGAGGAATGGAACAATAGTGTTTGGACAAACACTTTATGCTTTAAAGCACCTATGCATTAAACAAGATTTACTGCTATTTCCTTTTCTCTCTCTGACATCTACAGCCTAATCATTCCAACAGCTGTGAAAATAGGGACTAAAAGAGCCGTCTACAAACTGGGAAGCGGGACCAAGGCCAATGGCTGGACAAAACCAGTGTCACAGCAAACTTTCCTTTGTAAAAAAACAAAACCCAAAAATAACAGAGAGAGGGAAAAGAAAAATTCTCAGAGTTTAACTCCCACAAGGTAGCCAGCTCATGAGCAGCGGCCCAGCTTCTCATTTGTCACCCCTCTCTTTTCAACAACAAAGGCAGCAAAAGCTGCAAAACTGTGATTGCAAGAGTTCTTCTTTCTCATTAACTTTCCTTAATGCCTTATTTTTCCTTCTTCTTTGTCATCCTTCTTTCCCCTCTGAAGGATCCCTGACCTCAGTGATGTATTGGTGTAGTAGACTCTGCCTGCAGTGAGTACCAAAGGGCACACTCAAAACAAACAGCATCTGCTGACTGCAGGGAAGAACACCCATGCTCTGCACACACACCACAAGAGCCCAAACAGGCACAGCATGAGTCCTGAATTTTGAAGAGCATGTTAGGAATTTCACAGTTTGCTTACTATCAAAATGAATCCCTTTTTCTTTTTTTAACCACTTGAGTCCTTCAGCTCCTTGAAAAAACAAACAACATTTTAAATTTCCAAGACTTTCAGCTCCAGCTTGAATCATCTAGAAGAGAAGAAGCTCAGTCAGACAAACCTGAGGATTCCAACTCCTATTTAGCCAGCAGAAAAAGTGGAACTAAAAGAAACCTGGAAACACAAGATACATGTGTGTGCACTCAGAAAACACCAGGCAGGGATAACCAAACCAACATTTTAAGGAACAGATGGATCAGTTGCTCAGCACTCAGACTACTGGCCTAGTAGCCCCGTTCTGTTAATAAAAAAGGTACTCTGTACTTGCTAAAGTTCAAAATGTCTACTTTGGATTCACTCTACCAAAAATGAACTGGATCTTTTTTTCCTCATCGAATTTCAGGCTGTTGGCCCAAAAGAAATGCAAAAAAATTTCTTCCTTAAGAGAAACAGCAAAGAAGTCTGCTTGACAACAGAGAAGTGTGCAAATACTGATTACAATCAGTACAGAAATGACAACCTAAGAAAGCAATCTAATTTATGACTTGAAAGAAAAACAATTTTGATACTTAGACTGCTTGTCAAAGTTGCTTTCAGTTATTCCAATTAAGAGATTAAATTATATTTAAAAAATAATCTTGGAACTGACAATACCTAACTTCATGTAAGTGTAAATGAATTATTTGTAGCTAATATGTGATAATTTAACGTAGTCATCAATACAGCAAGGAAGTGTTTGAAAATGAGTATGGGAAGCAGGCAGTAAAAAAAGCTATATAAAGTACATTGAAGGTGGCTTTCCCCTGGGCAAAGTTCTTGTCAACAAGCAGTGAGTATGGAAACAGCCAAAAAAAGATCTCCAAGAGCTTCTGCTTTTGTATGCACTCATCTCAGACACACTGCAGTGAACCTGTGACTTTCCACAAATACCCTGAGCTGAACTTGGGGAAAACATCAATGCACCCCACAAAAGAAATCTGTACAACAACTGCCCCATCTGTTTGTTCTGTCTTATATAACTTTAAAATGCAGTGCACATCTGGCTGTAAGAACTGCAGCCCAAAGACAGGCAGATGTGCAGGAGCCAGAACAACTTTCCATTCTAGCTCAAGTTCCGGATCCTATCTAACTCCACAGCTCAAAAAGAAAGCAATTATGCTACCCCTTGAATTTTTTACACATTGATGGGGCAAAATTCAAAGCAATTAGGCAAGGCCCATTCAGTTCATTCAATTATTTGAAGTATTTTATAGACAATTTCCTTATTCTTAATACTCCCCCTCATTGCCTTTTTCCATCTTTTCACAGTGTCCTTTTAATAAACCAGGAATTTTTCAGTCCAACTCTCATTCATTCTGGTTAGTTCCTCATGTGAAATGGAAGAAAGACAAGGAGAATCAGAAGTAATAGAGACAAAATGAATACAAATTTAGGAGGAGTCAATCCATGTACATATTCTGAGATGCCACAGGTTCAGGCAAAGACTTATTTCCCTTCAATATCAAATCTGAACCTTCTACAAGGCTGTTTTCTACTTCTGAGTGGTTTTCAAGAGGCAAAGTTGTGGTTTTTGCTTTAAGTGAGATCATAGAAGATACAGCAGAATTTCTAACAAGCAACAAAGCACAATTTTTTACAAAGAATAACGTAGGCCTTCTGGTTGAAGACAAAGTTGTAGTTGCTGTTTATTTTGAAAGGACAAGTGGTGGTGGATTAAAGTATTAAAAGGGTTTGGTTTTCTGCACTTGACATTTTACAGTTTATGGATAAAATAATTACCTTACTTTGCAAAACTATTAGCATCAAATTCTTCACTTCCCTTAGTGGGAATGACAGATGGTCACTCTTGATGAAAACAAGTCACACACACACCCTTGTTAAAGTATTGAGTATCAACCATTTTTAGATACTTCCTGTGCATATCTCCTGTCCATTCTGAATCAAAATATTAGACAAACCAAAAGCAAATATAAATGACTCCCTCTATTTCCCTTGACAATAACCTAAAGGCTTGACACTAACCTAACTATATGGCAGTGATGTGCCTTCAACAGAGGCTGGTTCTTAACTGGTACCTAGAAAGGGAACTGCATGCCTTCAAAATGCTCTGATGAAGTAAAATGTAGCAGATGTTAAAATCCTCACTTCCGACTTAATATTGTTCAGTTTCCATCCAAAAATGTATAGCTGCCTGTGGGATTAGTGGCAGCTCCCTGCCTGTCCATAACTGCCCTTCACTTCACTCCCTTGAAAGAATTAAAGTGCTGACCCAGTAAAAAAAGTGTGAGAGAGAATTTTGTTAAGATCTAGTCCCAGTGTACAAAACTCAGTTCCATTTGAAAGGTTTCCACAAATCTCATCACATTCAGAAAGGAATGCAAAGCCTCCTTATATAACTTGGCTTTGTCTAATTTCTTTACAGATGAGTACATATTCACTCACTGACACAAGTCAAAATGCAACAAAACTCTTCAAACTAAGATACAGCAACACCACCAACACAAGAGGTGGTTAGTGTGTGGCCCTTCTCACTGGTGAGGCCAAGCCCAGACTTGGCCAATGCAATTTTCCCTTTCTATCACAGTTCTGCAGCTGCAGAGTTACCTGCTGCATCCCAGAGGGTAGCATTTAATCAGCCTAGTTAGTATAAAATGTATTTATGCAGTCTGACTGCTAGTGCCAAAGGCTTCACAGATTTATTTGCTAGCACTAGCTAGCAAGACAAAAAAGGCTGACAACTGGGAGTTTTACTGTTTTTTTTCTTTTTCACAGCTTCGTTACTGTGTACAAGAAATGCAACATGACGCCTCATCTGTAACATACTGATAATTGCTTAAATGCATTTGCAGAAATAGCCAAATAACCATGGGAAAGTAAAACACCAGAAACAAGATTCAAAGATTAACCTCTCATGCCCTAATTTAAGGATTACCTTTGGAAACAAACAATACCACCAGAAATGAAACTAACGAAAGCAAAACCTTTACAAATAACAAAGGTAGAAATTTGTGAATAGTCTTACTTGTAGTTTTTCTCCCAGAACTTGATCGGCCGTGCGTACGATGCGATGAAGATGACACTACCCAGAAATGGACTGAGTGGTGTAGAAAAGACTGAAGCAGCCAGAGTTTGAAAAAAAAGCATAGCGGAGTCTGAAAACTGCAAGTTAAGGTAACACGGAAAGGGAGGAAGGCAAGCAGTGCCAAATCAGCCATTATCAGCACATAGTCAGTGGTTCTTCAATGCTACAGTTCTATTATTGGGGTGACCCTGTGTAATCTCTGCCCGAGGACAGATGCTAGGCATAGGCAGTGCAGCAAACACCCTTTTCCAGCTACCTCAGCTACCTTCTGTGACATAAAAGTGCCTTTCCAGAGTCTGACACAGAGTTTAAAACACACACACATGAGGAAAAAACTAATCTCTTGGAAATAATTTGTTCTCCACACTGGAGTCTGGCTTTCACCGTGTCCAGTGCTCCATTTTGTGGTTTTCTGCTTGTTTTGGAATGACCTGGTATGTGGAGAAACTATGCCTCTATACTCCAACCTGCTGGTTCAAAGTCATGCTTTGACATTGATTCTTACTGAGAATTTACAATTCCATGCTGGCCAAAAGCTAAAAAGTGTTCAGCATTTCATACTTTTTGAAACATATAAGAAATGAGAAGGTTACTATTACAGGGAAATAGTAATTATCACACATAAACATCATAATAAATGCCTGAATCCATTGTTTACTTCAAATGTAAAGTCATATTTCAGGCTGCTGGAAAGCAAGTTAGGAATTGGATAAGGATACTGAAAAATATGTAAATTTAAAGGAACATAAATAAATGCAAGCAAATAAAATGTTATGCTTAAATTCTTCATTAATTGATACCACATCAATGAAATCTAAGTAAAATAATTTCAAACTGGCACAAGAGACCAGCTGTCATTCTTACACCTCTCTTGGGAGGGAGGTGCAAAATAAAGAAGCCATGAACTAAAGGAACCACTATCAATGGACAATGATCAAGCACATCTCAATCTAAATTTAAGGTAAAATCGCCCAATAACCAGTGTTTTAGCTTACCCTCTTACAGCAATATACTGTACGTGTGTCCCACAAACCCTGAGACTTCACAAAAAGCCCACTTTAACAAAAGTAGCATCATCGTTGGTACAGAATTTCCAGAAAACTGCTAGCTAGACATGCTCTAAAAGCCATTTGCAAAATCTAGAAACAAATATTTGCCAAAAGATGCCTTTCAAATCTCTCAACCTTACTAAAAGAGAGTGGTCTGGAATGGTGTCTTTGTGCATTAGAGAGATTGAAAAATGAGCTGCCCTGAGAGTCTAAAGTTTAAAAAAGTGACACAGACCACAGAGCAAAAAGCAAGTGCATCAAAAAAGTTGAACTGCCACATTACAGTCTTGTCATAACTAAGCACTGGCTGTGAAAGATGAACAAGTACTTACAAGTGCCAGATAAGGGAAGGAGGCATGGGAGCTGAAGAAAGGAAGAGAGAACAAAAAGGACAGATAAGGGCAGCAAACCAAGTTTTTTTAAGTTGGTACCTATATAATGATTGATTTAAAAATTGCCACCATCATGAGCCAAGACATTTCGCACACCACTGTGAACTGTTTGTGTCTTAAACATAATCAGTAGCAACGGGGATGTTTTTCCTCAGAAGACATAATGCTCTACTAAATAGACAGTAGAAGACACGACCCATTTGATTTGTGAAAAGTGATTTTAACTGTTTCACATCTGTAGGTGTGTCATGAGAGCAAGTGACGGCATCTGACTCTTACGTATGTCTAATGTGTGCAGTGGGCAATTATCTGTCTGAGGGCTATTTTCATTTGAGGACATCCTGTATTAGGTCATTATTTATTTACTTTAAATACCAATGTTTTGATTATGTTTAAGTAAAAAAGAAGTGTCAAAAACTTACAGGCATACTTTCTTTCACTGACCTTTAACCTGACCCAAGACACGTTTCCTGTGTACCATCTTTGTTAGGATACATTGTCTAGAAGCAGAACTTGTTTTTTTGTGAATAATGGATTTTCTTTCTAACATGGCCAAAATCAAATTTTGAGATCAAAAACCCCAAAGCTAAAAAATCTTATAAAACATTGCCTTTGAGGGTTAATTCTTGCAGTTTAAAAATCTGTTTAAATTCAAACCAGCTTCAAAACAAGTAAGTGAATACCTGACATTTTGAAAATCTTCCATCCCCTTCTTTTAACAAAAAACTATGCAGTAAGGCCAGCTCAAATCCTCTGTTTCTCAAAACCCACATTTTTACTTGCAATTACTACAAGTCCCTTCCAGGCAGACAATCACTTAGAGGATGGGAAAACTGACTGTCACGGGGCTCTCTTTTCTGATGTTAGAGCTGTAACCCTGAAACAACGAGAACAGAAACTCTCCTAAAGAGGGTAATCTCAACCACAAACTCCTTTTTTTCCGCCCCTTTAAATTTCAGTGTTCCCTTTTTAGATAAAATCTGCCTTTGAACCACAAACTACACTGACTTTCTCAGCAAGCTGATATTTAGAGATGCATAACCTCGTCTTGCCTAAATGCTAGGAAGTGAAGTTGCAGATCTATCCTCAAGTCTGAAGCCCATTGCTGTTCCTGGTCTTTTAGGATTAAGAGGGACTTTGAAGGGTCACCTATTCCATCTAGCAGCCACAAGCAGAATCAGCTAAACCTATATGACTCCTGATAGACATTCACTTAAAATCCTGAAGATTTCTAATGGTGGAGACTCCACAACCTCCACCAGGCAAAGCTCCACACATGTTGTCCTTCATGCTGCACTCAAAGGCATTAAAGTATGTTGAACTACTCATATCAATGAGCTCTGCAGCAAAAGTTCACCCAGGCATTTTGAAATTTAAAAATTTACATCCTGTTTGCAGAACTGATTGAAGCAATTAAAAGCCACAAATAATTAACTCTGAAAAGAAATGGCAGGTTTAGTACCTCTGTAAACTGCAACATGCATTCATCATTACTATTTGCAGGGTTATGATAACAACAAATAAAATTACCGTGCAAAGAGGCAGAGTTATTGCTGTTGAGGGAATATTAACTTCAGCATTTAACCAGTATCTTAATTGCAGCACTGTCTTAGAAGACAGATTTGCATTTACAAAGAATACTATAAATATAAATAACAAAAAGCTAGGCTAGATCACTTTAGCAATAACTCTGTGAACAAACAAAATTCTGGTTTAACTACTTTCCATTTTGCAAAATTTAATTGGTAATTTTACCAAGAGCAAAGTTATCACTGCAGAAAATATTTGTGACCACAGGGAAACTTGTTGAAATGCAGTCTTAAGTCTTAGTTCTTAAATGTTTTGCTAAATAAATTCATATACACTTCCCCAACAGAAACAAAAATATTTTTTAATTGTGAAATTCTGGAAGGATTTGCTACGAATAACCTAAAACTCTTAGGACAGATCATTGCTTTTATATTGCTTTCCTTCTATAAGGAGACAATCTAAAACTTTCCCTCTGGGAGTCATTCTGTGTGCACTTCCCTCTCTCTGAGGCTTCCATTTATTCTTCCCATCTAGAAACATAAGCATTGTTACTCAACACTGCTTATGTTTCACAGCAAAGAGCAGACAGAAGAAATCGCTCAAGGGAAAAAAAAACCAACCCTGTGGGATGGAAGGGACAAATACTTAAGTGCATTTATCTAAAAAAGAGTACAAAGTGAACTCATCAGTAGGTCTGAACTAGAACCACTTTGTCAACTCTTCTTACACAACTTTGGTTAGCAGGGAAGGAAGAAATTAAAGAAATTAAAAGTTACTATCTGGTAACGCCTTAAGTGTCAACATAGTTAGATTTGTTTAGTTAAAATGTTTTTTGGGTCTTTCTTTTTACTGTATTCAATCAAATTTCTAACTGAATTTCAATTTAAATTGGGTAATTTTTGTTCTAAAAATTCAATATAGAATTTTTAACCCTACAGACAGGTCATTTAGAGGTCATTGAACTCTATGTTTTACTCGCCATATCCACAAACCTGGAGACAGTCCTGGAACAGGCACCAAACAGACTGCTTCTGAAGGACTGCTTTGGTGCTGACAAACACATACTGTTATTCATAAAACAGAGTGGAAAGGTTAAAAAGGAAAATATCCCTCAGCACCCTAATGAGAAAAAATTTACATTAAAATGTAAAAATATAGCTGCTTTTGAAATTGAAAAAAAAAATCAGGACAGTTGCGGCAGAAATTGGCTCACTGAAATGAATTTATATCTGACATACCAACTAGAAACAAGTGAGAAAGAAACTAATATTTGAGAGCTCAGTCAGCCATAAGCCCTGCAATATGTCTGTCACAACATTTCTTTCTGGATGCATCAAAACTCAGTGCTGAGGACTGGAGAAGTAAGTAATCTGCAGAATGTGGCTGGGTGGGAATAAACATACCAGGCTGAGTCAGAGTTCAGTTTCCCAGTTTCAGATCCTATGCAGCCAAAAAAAGAAAAAAAAGAAAACTGTGTTTCTCAGAAAATGTTCCAAGATCTTCAAATTTTAAAGTAAATTACCTAAGAATTTCAAATCTCATTCAAACACTGTAAATGAATCGCATATATGAAGAGGAACTTAATAATAAAGAAAAACAAATTTATAAAGGATATGAGGTATTGCAAAGAGCTGAGCGAAAACATGGAACGACGACCCCCAGGCAATTTGCCAGGGAGCAATGTATGTCATGATGAACTGCAACTTCTGCAGTAGGTCCCACAGCTGAAAAAAAAGGAAAAAAAAAGAAAAAGACACTTTTTAGGCACTGAGATAATTTCAAAACTAGTATCTGAAAGAGACACTTAAAAACTGTGCCCTGGAATAAACATGAGCTAAGTTATATTGTATTATTGCTTTCATAGGTATTAAGGCCTTACTTCAGTAAGGCATTAAAGTACATTCTTCACTCAAAATTCAAACTTGCAATGAGATACATTCCTTACCACCACACTTAGGTAGTTCCCATTGATAACCTTTCAAAAGTATGTCTGCTTTAATTAGAAAGTGGGAGAACAGGTTCTGATATTCACTGACTTTATATGACCACAAGTCAGAGGGTTACAGAAGAGGAGAATGCAGGCAAAACTGGATACAGTGAACAGAGAGAGTTCAATGTTTGACATGCGGCTGTTCACATAGAAATCAGACTTCTCAAGAACACAACATTCCCATTTTTTGACTCGATGGGAGAAGTTATTATGATGTAAGCATATGCACGGCATTAATCATGCATTGCAGCTGCATTTTCAAGACCATTGTATCATAAAAACATTGCATAAATATGAGCTTTTATTGTTACGCCGTGCAAACTGGAAACCACAATGAATTTACTTTTGCTTCCTGTAAAATATGCTTGGTGCTTCAACAGTTTCTGATTCAAGAATGATGTGTACTTTTTCCCTGCAATACATTTTTTCCCCCTGTCATTTGTCTTGGCACCAGGCCAAAACAGATCTTATGTCTCATCTATTGCAAAGTGGGTTCTGACAAACTGTCAGGAAAGATTTGGCCATCAATAGACATTAGTGCTCAACACACACGGAAGCTGACAGTGAAACAGGAGTACATGCAATATTTCATGCTCATATAGCAAATATATGTTGAATTTCTTAGAGTAATTTTTCTTTGAGTTAGTGAAAAACAAGACTTTGCCAACATCCTGAAAGACATTGAGACTGTATCAACACTTGTACATTCAAATGCTTCCAGGGAATGTTCTCAAGCACTGATGTTTTGCATATTTTTAAACTGTTAGAAAGGCATCTGGGAAGGTTCTGGTCTGGCCCAGCTAACATTCTTCCAAACAATCTCCAGGAATTCTTTTGAATGAAAACCCTTAATGGTTCATTTTAGGTGGCAATTCCATACCTGCACCTTGCACACAGACTGGGAGAGCTCATCAGCACAGACACAAGCTCCCCACGACAGCTGGCCTCGGGACAGAGCACAGCTCTGGGCACACTTCGTGTATGAGCATGCTGGCCGTCAGAGCTGACCTTCTCTGGCCAGCTCCTTTCACTCCTCCTTAAGTCACCACTCCCAAAGTCCCCCTTGGCCATCGGAATCTGCAGTGGCAATACACTTACAGGATGTTTCACTGAGCTTCTCCACCACTGTAGTAAATAACTGCATATCAAGTGTGAGGGAAGCAAGCACTTGTAGCATTGACCTGTTTTGGTCTTTGTGCTACAAACCCATCAAACAGCAGCTGCTAAATTGGTATAACCAGTGTCACCCTAGCTCCAGTCACAACTAATAAACCTTCCAGGTGAGATACAAGCAGTGATTCACCCACTTTCTTTGCTTTGGCATGACTCAAATTAGGAGCAATACACAAAGTATAGATTACACTTACTTTGCACAGATATACTACTTAAAACCACCAAAGCTCTGATAAAAATCAAGCTGTTACAATCCCTTCAATGCACAGCCTGGTTACCCCTACTTAGTTTGAGAAACTTGTATCTTGCTAACTTTATTTTCTGTCAAAAATACTAAATGTGACTTGCAGACTGCAGCATTAGAGTAGGCAAGTAAAACTGAACTGAAACTCAAATGGACATTTATTTATTTGAATCTTATTTAGCAGGTTGGGGGGTTGCTTTGTTTCACTTCAGTTTTATTTATCTGAAAAATCACAATGAACAGCTGGAAGAAAAATTTTATTTGGAAAAGGGTTTAAGTGAAGGGCTGGAAAAAGCTAATGACTTGCATTTGAAACTTCAAAAATTTAAAACTGCAGCATAACCCAGCAAAGCTCTGCCAGTTAAAGATTGACATCACAGAGTCATAAATCACCCTAGCTGTGCTCAAAGCACAGAATTCATCAAAAGGTTTTCAAATCTCAAATAAAACTCAAGTTTTGCATTTTCTAGCAAACCAAATCCAGGAGGACACCCTTCTGGCTCCGTGTTCCAATATATAATTTTCAGTTGTTCTGTAATATTTACACCTTGCAAAACTTGGCCCGTGGAGACCAGGTTCCCTATTGCATCTAACAAGTCCTACTGCTTCTGCATCCCCACTGCTGGAACTTGCTGTTGTTTCTTCCAACACTTTCCTCTCAGCTAACACTTCCACAAGACAGGCAAAGGAGCTCATTTCCATTCGAGAACATGAAGCAAGAATGCTTTAGTGAACCTCTCTTGGTTTTTGAAATCCTTACAACACTACACTTAAAAGCCTGGAAATGTGTGATTTTCAAGCTACTGCTTTCATTAAGAGTTGTCAAGTGCCTCTATTACCTCTTAAATCCCTGCTTCCAGGGCATGTTCTGCAAAATCCCTTCAGGGTAATATGCCATTAGCATTTTACATCTCTAACTATAATTGCTAAAGGTGATGTCATCTACCAACTACAACTGTGCTTTAGGAAAGGAGGACTTGGCTTTACATTTTCTCTTTTTCATTTTGCTAAAACAATCTGAGAAACTGTTTCTCCTTACCAGTTTCAACCAGTTTGCAATATGCTTGCTCCTATATCTGATAGGGGAACTCACAGATCTTTTCTCACAGAAAGAAACTGAAGCTGCTAAAAACTGCCTTTATAAATAGGCGAGGCTGAGCTATTCTCTTAGTTCAAGTACAACTAGCTGCATTTCAACCTTCAGTAATCTGAAGACATGAGCTAAAGATGAAAACCTTAATCTCTTTTAAATTGTCAGAAACAATACACAACGAATTGGAAAGAGAGAGAAAAGGCAAAGCCCATCTGGAGCTGAATCTGTTGAGGAAAGTAAAAGGCCACAGGAAGGACTTCTACAGGTGTATTGACAGCAACACACACTGGAAAAAAATCACATGGATCTGCTGATGGATGGGCAGGGGACCTGGTGACAGAGGGCACAGGGATGGCCTTCCTTGGCTTGGGCTTTACTAGTATCCCTTCAAATCAGAGGCCCCTGAGAGCTGTGAGGAAGCATGGAGAAATTGAGATACCCTACATAGCAAAGGATTAGTTAAAAGCACATAAACCAAACTAGAAAAAAACCCACTTCCATGGGACCTGATGGGACACCTCAGCCCTTCTGTGGCTCTTTGAAACACAAATTACCCCCGGTAGTGTTTTGTTTGAATGAGGGAGGGAGAGATGTAGCAGTGCTAGATACAATGAAGGAACCTTTCCATCGAAAGTCAAGGTGGAAAAACAAATAGTCTCTGGTGAATTTTAACCCTCTTTTTATAGCCATTTCCTTAAGCATATATATAAAAGATTAATTTTCATTTAAGCCTTCTGCATCCCAGTTTAGGATGATTTATAAAAGAATATTTTTATTAAGCCCTATTAGACCTTCAGTGTTTTCTACAGTTACAATAAGCAGAAACCATTATATGTTGATATATTATTTATAATATAAAATAATATATTATGTAGGGGGCATAAAAGTTCTAATGTTCCTAGATATCTTTATGCATGTGACAGTTTTACACAGTTAACTGTTTTTAAAGTCTTTGATAAAGACTTTAAATTATCAGCATGTTTGGTGAATTTAAACAGCACATTGCCAGTGCCACCAAGAAAAAGTGCAGAGTATGCATCCATCTTTCATGTGTATTTTATGTGGACACATATTTTACCTTAATTATCCTTAAGTCTTCTATGAGTTCTGAAGCCTCTACAGACTTCTGGTGCACCAGTGAGTATTAAAAAAAGCAAAGGCAAAGACTCATCTTCCCAGGATTTTCTTTAAATCTGGTTATTCTTACTTAAACAAATGTAAGCACCATTACAAACAAATTTAATGGAAATTAGTTAACATGAAAAGTTAAAGATTTGTGGAGTCTAAAACATCACTAAAATTGTGTATCCTTTTCTCAGTTTGGTAGATTTGAATAAACTAGGCAGAGGTTAACACCTGAATTTAAATGACTCATTGTGAGATGGAGACTATGCAATGCTCTCAGCTTTTGGCGGCCCTTTTATGTGTTTGACATCTGCTGGGATTTTGTGTGGGCAGACTTCTTGGCAACTCTGGGACTAAATAATGCATAAACATTAACATTTTCTTGTTAAGTTTAAATGTTTCTGTTTTAAAAAACTGCATATATATATATACACACACATAGGTTTTAAACAAAAATAATGGTCATATATATATATAGCTGTATGCTCTACATGCAACACAAATTGAGATAAAAAAGTTAAGTGCAGAAAGAAATTATTTAGTTTGAACAGGTATTTCTTTATATTCCTCTTTAGATTCTGTGACCTTGAGATGATTTGAACTGAGACTCTAAGAGGAGTATTTACTTCTTCATGTTAAGCTAATTCTGATCAAGTGGAAATGTCAGCTTTCAGAATTAAATTCTAATACCTACTGGTATACTTTTATTTTCTTTTTTGATATGTCAATTAAAATGAATATACATCAAGAGGGAAAAGCTGTAAGTGTGTATGTGTTTAAGGAGGTAAAATTAAACTTGGTGGAATAATTTTATGATTGTTCATGGCTTTGCTTTGCAAATAATTGACTTTTGGGTTTTTATTTAATACCATTTTAACAAACTTCACCTATGAAATCCTGTAAAACAAGATTTACTGGAAATACTAAAGGTTTTTAATGCTTATGTCTTCAGTCATTGTGACATTCTATGGTGTAATTGGACAGCTGTGTTTGAACCTACAACAAATACTTTCTAGGATGTCTTTATCTGCACACGCTTACAGACACTCGAAGCCTTTATTTTGTGGGCTTCAAAATCATTGTCTAATGCAATACATACAAGAGGATCAAAATATAATCAGGCCAAGTCTCTGACATCAAATCTCAGAGGAAAGAATATATTCCTCAAGCACAACATTCATCACTTAACAGTGACACTGTACAAAACAGGCATGTTTTAAGCAGTTTGAGCAGCAAGCCTTGAAAACCTTACAACTGAAGTTAAACATCAGCCAGATGTAATTGTGGTAAGGATTATGACAATAAGATGGTGATAAAACCTAACAGAGCCCTGGATCTGCTCATGGCAGATGCTGATTCTTCCTACATTGTCAGCTGACAGCAAGAGCCCAGGGAAGGAACCTGTGGCATTGTAAAAAAACAGACTCACATATATCCAAGGTGGGCAAAAGGTGATCAGAGCTCATCAGTTTAATATGGAGAGGGCCAGACAAGCAAAATAAATCAGTGTAGCTGGGAGTGCACTCATTGGCAACACTGATTCAAGCATTTTCAGGAAAGCCTTTACAGGCATGGACTCTGCCAACACTGTATCTTCCCAGAAATTTCCTTTCCGAAAGGACTGGGCCCAGGCAAACCTCATGTAGTTGAGCAAAGCCAAGTTAAAGGTCCTGCATCTGTGTTGGTGCAATCCCAGGCACAAATACAGGCTGCTCAGAGAATGGATAAGAGAGCAGCCCTGTGAGAAGGACTTGAGGGGGCTGGTGAGTGAGAGGCTGGACGTGACCCAGCCATGGGCACTCCCAGCCCAGAAACCAAACGTGCCCTGGGCTGCATCCAAAGCAGCGTGGGCAACAGGACCAGGGAGGGGATTCTGCCCCTCTGCACTGCTTGGTGAGATCCCACCTGGAGCCCTGCATCCAGCTCTGGGGTGCCCAGCCCAAGAAAGACATGAACCCGTTAGAGTGGGTCCAGAGGATGGAGTGCCTCTCCTATGAAGAAAAGGCAGAGAGAGTTGGGCTGTTCAGTCTGGCAAAGAGAAGGCTCCAGGGAGACATTAAAGCAGCCTTCCAGCACCAAAAAGAGACCTACAAGAGAGCTGGAAAGAGGGGCTTTTAATAGGGGCCTGAAGTGATAGGAGAAGGGGGAATGGTTTTTAACTAAAAGAGATTTAGATAAAGTATTAGGAAGAAATTCTTCACTAGGAGGGTGGTGAGGCACTGGAACAATGCCCAAAGAATCTGTGGATGGAAGCTGATCCATGGAAATGTTCAAGGCCAGGTCAGATGGGGCTTCGAGCAACCTGATCCAGTGAAGGTGTCCCTGCCCATAGCACGGGAGTTGGAACTCGATGATTTGAAGTCTCTTCCATCCCAAGCCACTCTAGCATTCTGTGGTAAAAGTGAACATAAGAAAAAATACCAAGTTTGCACTGAAGTACTCCAGATTTTTCTTTCAGTGCCTGCATCAACACAGACAGAACAGGCCTCTACCAGCACGAATGCACGTGAACATAGACCACAGTGCATACTGAGCCACACTGACCCAGAGAGTAGCTGTGCATCTCCCTGAACCCCCAAATGCACTTGCCCCATTGTAGAGAAAATTTAAAAAACACACAAAAAAAAAAAAGAGAGAAAATGTAAATTTGGAATAGTGCAATGAATGAAGTCTGACAAAGAGGTCAGTGACAGAAGGCTGAATGAAAAATCAATTAAACCATTCCTCCAATATTAAGAGGAAACATGAACTGTAAAGTGCCCAAGAGAGTTAAGGAGTCTATGGAAAATACCAGTGGGATTATCCTGTCAAATATCAGACATAGCCTTGGGTATTTTACTCAGCAGAAAGTGTCTTAAAAGCATTTATATGCCAGATATCAAAAGTTGAGGAAACAGCTGTGAGCCAAGAGGGTACAGATAATTAAGACATTGGATTTCAGTATGCACAAATGGCAAGGAATGGATTCAAATATAAATTAGTGACTTAGACCCAGAAGCTTTGAAGTGAACCATCAGATTTAGAGAAAGATTAAAAATCAGAATAGGAAAGGAAAAAGAGTGAGGCTTTTGAATTATATGTCACTCCTAAATCAATGAGACATGCCAACTAACCAAGAGTTTTATTGCCACAAAGGCAATAAAAAGATCCAATAGGTTAATTACTTGACTTCAACAAAGCACCAGGAAGGTCAATGCACTTGGCAGCACTTTCTCATAAAATGAAGGAAAACAAGCTAACACACAATTTCTTTCCTGTCCAAGGGATTGTGTTGCAGATGTTGAAAGTTAAGCCTGATCAGCAAAGGTCTGCCAGGTTGCTACAAACTGGCTGCATTAGCTGGATCTACTTTGACAAAGATCATCTTTCATAAGCATGTGGTCTAGGATACTACATGAGAAAGAAGTATACAGAAAAAGAAAAAATTCTTATAAAAATGTGGATTCCTTTTTAGCTGGAAAATGTATTCTGGGAAAGAAGAAAAAAATATCAAACAGGGAAATTGTATATTTAAGTGAGCTCAGCAGGAATAAGAGTACTTAGGCAAATAAATTCAGTGTTAATGAAGGCAAATTTAACAAGCTCTGCTTCTTTGATTATTTTGCCTTATGCATGAAGACAAATTCAGAACCCTCAGAAGACTTGATGATAAGAAAATATAAGGTGATTTCATATTTTTGTATTGCTAATTAGTTCATACACACACACAAATTAGGAGGCCATTAAACTACCTGACAGTAACATGCAAGACAGTGAAAGAGCTAAATTGTACATTAGAAGGTTAATGGCACCTGGGCTTATCATTCCCATTCAGATCTGTGTGGTAGATGAGTGTGTAAGCTAGGGGTGGCTCACTCTTTAAGGCTTAAAGGAAGCTGCACAGATTTGTCAAAAGTCCATATTCCAAAGTAAAAGTATAATTTCTTAGTTGTGCTGTAGAGATGAAAAAGTTGCTGGTAAGAGCCAGTTTAGCAGCATGATCCCAGTAGTGAAGGGACTGGCAAGATCCTCCCGCTTAGGCTTTTGTAGTAGCCAAGAGCATACTACAGCCAGGAGCATCCACAGCACAGTACAGAGGGTTTTGCTGCTTTTGCTCCTTCAGCTCAACATCAGCTCTCCTTCAGGTTCCAAAAGCAGTTCAGGGAGGTACTATGGCTCCTTTCCATGAGCAAAATTTAGAGGATGCCTGTAGCACTGGATGAAACAGAAAACCGCATTTTTAACTGAGCACAGCAAAAGAGCTGGGGACAAGTCCTGCCCTGAGCATCCTTGTTAACATTCAGCCAGCTCCAAACTGATATTCCTGCTGTTTGAATTATTTGCCTTCACTTCTACTTCACACTTAAATACTGGTCTATTCCTGACCAGCTACTCCAGACACCCTTCAAAAGCATCTCACACATCTGCCATGGAAGGCAGTGCTGGGCACATTACTGTTTTACTTTTTGTTTGTTTTTATCAAACTGAAGAAAAATGGACTGGATGAGCCATAATATCACTTAACCACCCATATGCTCTTCCTCTGAAAGCTTTTGCATATGTTAGAGCTTTTCCTCAGTTAAATATTATGTCAGTAGACAGAAAAAGAATGGAAGAAAGGCCCATCTTTTAATCAGTTCCAAATAAACTATTTGAACCATTTAATATTTTCACTTTTTTTTTTTTACTCTATTACAAGAAGGAGTCTCAGAATTTTTCCTAGTGTTAAAAATCTAGGAAGAAATCTCCTAAGTGCTATTATATATTCTATCTTTGCTATGCCTATGAAGAATAGAGTCTCAGTTTTTTGTGGGTTTCCATTTTCACTTAATATGAACATTCTTATTAACACTTTGCACTGACATTATGTCCTAAAACATCCAGGGAGAACAACTGGCTCATTTGAAAGTTTATATGGAGTCATGTAGACCAAGACTGTCTCGATTATCTGGTTTGACTTCCTGCAGAATGTACATCAGAGCATTACACCCACACATGTTGAATGAGGAACCACAAACTTTTAAAAGGCCATTCAGCTCTGATTTAAAGATTATAGACAACAGGAGTTTTGGGCAGAAGATTCCCAGGTTGTAGTCAAGGACACAACCTGGTCTCACTACATGGAAAGTCTTTATTTTAAAAAGATGGAGAAGTCCTGTTTCACTTGAATTAAAAGATGCAATCATTCTCAAAAACAAGAAAGAAAATATTTCCTAATTGTTTATCTTGCTGCCTTCCCAAGGCAATTTGAAATATAAAGTAACACACTCTGCATATGTATAAATCAACATTGAGTGTTTTCACATTCTGAGAATTGTCAAAATGAAAAGAGCAAATCATTTTTTTAAAAGAATTGAATTAATTGTGTCACATTAGTAAGTCTTATGATGTTAAAAAGACAAAAATTAAAAAAAAATCTCAGGAATAGAACTGAGTAGACTCTCTTGTTCTCTGTGTTACCTCAGTGTGGGTGTTTTGGCTAAGAGAGATGAATATCTGTGAGCAGCAATTTGGACTTCCGTATCCCAGCTTGCTCAGGGCGCAGTATGCTCATTTGGAGTTTCTGATTTGACTAAATTACATTAAATTAACAGCACAATGGGGAAAACAAGGGAAGCACAATCAGTGAGCTATTTAGAAATACTCTACCAAACATTATTAGCAAAGTTTTATTCCATATAATCTGCATCAGGAGTGACTTGTGCAGTTGTGAATGTCTGCTGAATTTAGAGTCTTTCTTCCCCAGTGTCTGGTAGAAGAAAAAAATATTACCACCATGTTTTCAAAGCATGCAAAGCTTTTTGTGGGATAAGCTTGCTTAAAAATTGCCAGCACTGTGACTAAGCCAGTGTTTCTAGTGTTCCTTAATTAAGAGAGTGCCACACTGACATTTTCAACGTGCAAACAGAAATCAGTCATGGCTGTGTAATAAACTCAGCATAGCTAAAGGTGACAGTAATAGACAGTATTTCAGATTTTGTTTGTATTGTAAAAAATAAGTGCAAACATAAAAATGACTGAAATACAGACAGAATCTGTGAAGACCCATAAAGCTTTTAGGAACAAAGGTAGATGCAGCTTGCTTAGAGGCTACAGTATGAAATAAACACACATCATCTTTATCCTCAAAGGATCATATCCTTTACTGAAGTTCCACAATGCTGAGCCAATTAAAGCTCAGGTCTTAATTAGGGTAAAGAAAAGTTATGCCCTTCATGATTTGAAATTAAAAGGAATTTAATTGCTATCGTCTGCAATGCTATTTTTCATATTGGATCTAATGATCATTGTGAAACTGTGCATGTGTTTTTGTAATATAAATAATTCAACCGTTTGACTTTGAATTTTTAAATGGAACAAGGACAATTCCACTTGCTGAACTAATGACCTGCAAAATTTCAGATATCGTTAGATATGGGGATGGAAGATGCATGCTAAAACCACATTTTCAAAACATGTCTGCAGTACAGCCTTCAGTCTAGTAGAGCAGTAGTTATTCTAGTAAACATCTCTGCTCAATTTATTAAGCATCCTTTGTTATCTCATTCTCATTGCTAACACTAGTCTTTCTACTGTAAACAGTAGCTTCAATCTACCTAAGTAACTCTGCAAAAATCCTACTGAAAAGACTTTATATCTCTTTCTTACAAAAGCATGCAATAATTCACAGCAGTATTTTGTGATATGCCCATGAGGTCAACATTTTCAAAAGAATTAACAAACAGTGGAACTTCCAATTCTGGCATGCTAATTTTTTGATCCTGTAAAGAGGTTTTTAGAGAATGAACTTTAGGACTAAGGAAGTCATCATTCAGACATGAGACCTAGCAATGATAAACTTCTCTGGAGACAAAAATTTATCCCTTTCTCTAGGGAACATGGTAATGAAACAAATAGTGAAAAGTGGCATAATGCGAGCAAACTCCACATCGCCTTCACTGGTTATCTTTAATCTAAGAAGCTTAAAAAATTACTCTAGTCCTGTTTTAGGATCAGAGTATGGTGGAGGGGGATCTTGTTAAAGCAGAGTTTTGTCTCATCTCTTCTACTCCTCCTCTTCTGCCCTTCCTCCCCAGCCCTTGCTTTCTCACCCCAGCAGAGATAAGGCAGAACAACAGTTCTGAGGGTGAAGGCTCAAAGCAGGTGAAGCTTCTGCTGGAGTGTGGCCCAAGAGTTCAGCAAAAAGAGTGAGCTCAAGTTACCTCACCAAGTTGTGATTCCTCCTTTCTCATCTTCCCTTACAGCAGCACAGAAATAAACCAGGAAAAGCATTTAATTTCTCCTTCACTCTTTCCCTAAATGACTGGGAACTCCCAACATAGCACCGATTAACTGCACCTTTCCATAGGAAGCCTGAAACTTCCAGGTAGGCATAGACAGCAGTACGAGCTGATGCTCCTTGTGTAGAAGGGCTAAATATCTCCACAGCACATGCAGCAATCAATATGGAACCATGTCTTTCTTCTCTCACAAACTAAAAGCTAACTGGGATGCTAACTAAGGGATGATAACTTTCTTTTTTTAAAATATTCCTACACATAGTAGGAATATTTTAGAAAAAGAAACCAAGCAAAGGAGCCTAAGCAAAAAAAACCAAATAAAACAAAGAACAACAAAACCAAATACCTCACTAGAATTACCCCTGGACGAATACTTTCATATCTTCAGTACTTTCTCATGTTTTCTCAATGTATCAGTTAAGCCTAATTATTTCAGTGAAACACCTTAGATTCCAAATAAAGACAGGGTCTGACCTGACTGATGCAGAAAGGGTTTGGTCGTTTTAAAATAAACTCAACTGGAGCACACTTCAAGAGTTAACAATATAATAGAGAGGAAGGAGCACTGAGGTTAAGGTTAAGGGCAGCATCACAAGGATAGCAGACTGAAAATAGGAAAAGAAAAATGTTAAGGCTGACATTAGGAAAACATTTATTATCATGAGGGTGATTAGATAATGGAATAATTTCCCAAAGGAAGTTGTTGAGTCAACCACTAGAGGCATTCAAAGGAAACTGAGATAAAAACACCAGGCGATTGATCTGGAGGGCAGTCCTGCACTAATGACCCAAGAGGCTCTTCAAACTCATTGAGGATTCTCCTCTTGAAAACAACAATTCTGAACTTTATATGGCAACACGTGAACAAAAAGTAGATGAAAAATATATTGCACAAAGCCAGAAAAAAACCACTTAATCAAAGCCTTTTTTTTCAATTTAAAAGATTTTTTCCTTTATAATACCAATAATTTGAGTCTATGTATGCATTCATTACTTCTAAAAAGTGCTAATGTATATTGATCAGCCAGGTGACACTGAAAATATTTTTTTCCCGAAGAAATTATAGGAGCTCTAAAACTTGCCTTATGAAACACAATGGACATCATGAAAAAATCCAGCAAAAAATTTTCTGAAATATCTCTGTAGTCAAATCGGAAGAAGATCACAGTAAAGCTCAAAGTAACAAACTGATTAATAGGATTACAGAATGAGGAGCGGAGGAGTTTCATCCCAGCAACTGTTATCAGGATAATGTCACAGCTGTAAGAAAAGCAGAGAGAAAAACCTAATCAAGTCATAAGGCATTAAATTAAGAAGGTCTTAAATACAAATATCTGTACCAGTTGTATTTTCCATTACTATGCATATCTAAATCTACATATCTTATTTATTAAAAGGATACAGAAGTAATATCAGAAATCATCACAGTTATTTTACTTATGTGAAATTTTGTATTTTTCCCTTATCATTATGACATATTTGTAAGTTGTAAAAAAGAACAAAATCTGTACTAAAAAGAGTAGCACTGACTACTAAAACCCAAGAATCTAGACCAGACATTTTTATATCCCTCTTAAAGTAAAACTTCAGTCCAGGAAATACCTTGGCACTTTCATGAATACATTCCTGTAATTTGAAAAAAAAAAACAAACCCTTGAACTCTTTTTTTTTTTTATTACAAGAAATTTCACCTGATGACAGATTTTATAATTTTACTTGTAATTTCATTATGCGCTGCCAAAATTCTGGATAGAATTACACATAGATGTGAAGTGTATGAAATTCTTACCACAGTTCTTGATCAGAAAGTTGAATATTCTATTTAGTAGTTCATCGGATCAAAAGAACCTGTGTTGAACCTATGTCTTCCAAAATGTGGGGACTTCAATGTATAACGAATGAGAAAGTAGGCCAGGTATTTGCAAAATGCATGGAAGGTTCTCCTTCATCCTGCTGCTAAGCAAGGGAATACCTGCTGCCATAACTGACACTTGGCAGGCTAGAAAATTCTCAACAGGATCCCACCATCCTAGCAGGATTCCTATTTTTCAAGTTGATTTTATTTTATGTGGCATTTATTCATTTTTGTGTATCTCCCATAATACAGCTCAACTTTATTTCGAGTGCTGGTCATTCTAAAGGATCAGTAGGGCATTACTGTTGGAATGAAACACCAAGCTGACCTTATTTCCCACCTTGTCAAAGCTGTTATTTTCAATTTGCCTCACATTTCTGAACAGAAAACCTAATGACTAAGCTAAATAGATTCTGAAGCCAACAGAAGCCATCCTTAGTGTATTCTATATGAACCAGTTGCATATCTCATTCTTCAGAAAGAAGAAAATTTTTACAACATGGAGAAATATTCACATGGAAACTTACAGATTATAGAGCAAAAGGAAGACTTTTTAGTCAATGTGCCTGTTACCATGATGAAACTTTCACCAAAAAATGACACTTTACAAAATAATACATTCAGAGGTAACAAAAATTAATTTGCTCATTATTCCTTCTTCTTTAAGAATACTGCCACACAAGGTGCTTTTCCTGGGACCTTAACTCCCAGGAAAGGATGTAAGACGACGTGTGAAGGGGGGCTGATTTCCAGTGCCTCTTTAGCAGGTAACAGGGGCAGGCACTGTCAGCATGGGTCCTGTTAATAACCAGCACACAGGGTCTGGAAAGCTCAAGTGAATTCCTGAATATAAAGGAGCTGTTCCACCTCCTCAAGAAGCAAACTGCTGCAGTCCTTTAAATCACAAAGCAAGGTGAAGCTTCTTTAAAAGATAAGTTCAATTTGAGGAAAACTCTGACATCAAATCACACAAAATTCCACCTCAGACACTTTCAGACACAGAGTGGGAGTGTGTCTTCCCTTCCTTACAGCATCATGCGGTGTGATCCTTGGGTGGTCAATAACTAAGGAATGTTCCAGCAACAGAAAACAGGTATTTATGCATTAAAACCCTCAGTAACACTGTATAGGGAAGCAGCAAGGAGAATCCAGGATGCCCCATGGGTTTACAGAGTTCAGAAAGAGGTGGAATCAGAAGCTGAATGCTTTGCATGTGGCATTTGGATGGCAGCTGTAGGGAGAATCTATTAAAGCACAGAGCCAGAGGAAAAGGCATACTGGGAATTTCACGGATAGACCAGTTACAAGGAAAAGGAGAGAGCAGGTTTTACACAGGTGATCACACAGACACAAGGGGGATGGGGAAGGAAAGGACTGCTGTGGTATTCCCCCACAGGCCAAACAATCAGAGGCAGACAAATGTAATTACTTTCTTTAATCTCAAGACTTCTGGGGGTCTGACTCATTTCTTCTGAACACTTGAGGGAGGTGATACTTTAAAGTGCAATCTAGCTTGGAGGAATGACTATGTAAAAATAGCACCTTCCTAACCCTACATATTTGCTCCGTGCATGTATTCAGTCACGTCTGCTAGCTAGTAACAAATGGCATTCTGACTACTTTTAATTCTCCCAGCCTTGCAGAGCTACATAGAGGGATGAGTGTGGATTCAGTGTCACCCTGGACAATACACCTGAACTCTTGAAGCACCTTGGCTGTAGCATTTTCCAGGTGCCTGGGGAGGGAAAAAGGTCAGTGGGGAACTACAGGGGCTATCAGTGAGTGACTGGTGAGGGTCTCTCTGTAAAAGTAGTTGTCTGGGAGATAATTTGACTAATGTCTGCAGATAATTTGACTAATGCCCTAGTCCAACTTTCAAACTAAAGGGGCTGCCTAAAAGCAGGTGCTGCCTATTCCTTATAGTTGTGTAGTTCCTAAAGCTGTGTTGCTCCTTAAGAGAGAGAAATAATTAAATTAACATGCAATACTTACATCAAAGTTCTTTTATCTAATATTTGAAATTAAGACTGTGCATTCTTATGGATATTGAGGAACTCTGCCCCACCTCCCAGCAGTTTTTCTTGCTACTGGAGCATTCCAAGGCTGTGTCTTTGTTTTATCATCTGCATCACTGTCATTCTGATAAAAAGACTGCAGAAACTCTGCTCGCTGGGGATACTGCAGTCACTAAGCCTGCTGAATATCTGCAGTAGTCAAGTCACTGACTAAAATACTTACCATAAAAGGCTGTCTGCAAGGATCACACTGTGAGACCACGGATCAGCATCACCAGTCCTGCTTAATATCTAAGACATCAGACTTTGTCAAAACCCCTACCCCCACCTTTTTCAAACCACTCTTAATGCAGGACTACCCACCTTTCTACACTGTTTAATATTTCATTCAGACTTAAAAGACTTGTGTGGTGATGCTTCTGATA
Source organism: Passer montanus (assembly GCF_014805655.1). Lineage (NCBI taxonomy): Eukaryota > Metazoa > Chordata > Aves > Passeriformes > Passeridae > Passer > Passer montanus. The sequence goes on from NW_024366591.1 coordinate 8,724,206, forward strand.
ACTCCTTTGGGAGACTAAGGCATAGTGTTAAAAATCCTCAGTTAGGAAATGTTTCCTGATATCCAGCCTAGATTCCTCATTTTCATCTGATTAATTCCAGTTACCCCACTGAGTTTATGCCCATCAAACACCTGCAGCCTGATATAGTGTGTCTTGCTTTTAATTGACATTTAGACCTTCCATATATAGCTATATATAGCTCTTTAATCTTTTAATTTCACTCTCTCTCACTTGAGACACATTTTAGTGTGCTAAGGTAATTTTGCATTTTTCTTGCAGCAAAGCCAATGATTATTGTATTTTGAACTAATATGCATGAAAGCAAACTGTGACAAGATTACAGGCTTATTTAAAAACAAATTCCATTTCTCAGTCTTCAGTCTAAAACCAAATATTCTACTAATCACATGCTTTGAGTTATAATCTACTTACTGTGTACCAAGCTTCTTGTATTTACTAATTGAGAAAGCATCAATGGTGAGTGCATTCAGTATTATGGCTGGATATAAAATGTATTTCTCAAAGCACTGTAGCCACACATAAAGCCTTTCAAACCACATCAAATGAGCAGCATCTGAAATGGAAATTCAGATAACAGATTGTGTTGTCAAATCATCAGCATTTTTTGCACTGGAGTACCATCGAAGACATGAATTGGTTCACATTAATAAATATAGTCAACCAAATAATCTATGAAATAATGGAATTCATAATTTTTGGCAATGAAAAAATAATTTTGTTCTCTGAGCTTAGAAAGTATCTGTTTTTCTGGCTATAATTGCACTCCTGAGACACATTCAGAAACAATAAAAGATAGCATATGCTAGATGGTGGTTTTTACATCATCCAATTATTTAGTTGGTGTATTAAATAGTACTCTCAGTGGATGTAATGACCCCAGAGAGGCCCTCTCCAGCTCTGGCACTGACCTGCTGAATCACCTCGGAAACCTCATTGGAACTCTGTGCCTCTACTTTCCCATCTTATAGTAGCCAAACACTGTTCCTTAGAATGTAAATTATCAGTGACCTCACTGATAAATGAAACACCCTTTGAGATCTAAAGACTGAAGAAATATCAGGAGATAGAAACTGTCATAGATGTTTCCCAAAACACTTAAACAGACACTGTAAGAAGTATCTGCCAAGATCACATCTCACATCATTCCTCTCTAAGGACCAGTATGGTTTTTTTTCAGTAGACTTTTCTAACAATACCACAGTGCTTAATATGAGTATTAAACAAGGACTGAATGCTCCATGCAATTCAGCTGCTATGAGAACTTAGGTGGACTGAGTGCAGAAACACTTGTGCACAGACAAAAACAATGCCTTTTTCCTCAAATTTCAGCTACACAAGGTTATTGGGAAAACAGTGAACACAAAAAGGCAGAACTTGGTATCAACTCAGAAATAAAAATGCCATCTACTGAATTGCCAATAATTATCCCTGCAAAATGAAAACAATTATATGTAGAGACCCCCTTCTTCCAAACACACCTTTTCAATGACAGACAAAGAAGACATGCTGAATCAATGGATTTCTATGTTCTACAGGCACAGTTGTATATTGCATAGGCTAAGACAAAGATCTAAAACAATCCTTCTAAATTAGGTTGATGTTATGCTTTGCCAGTACCTTAAGCTAAGGTAATGCTCTTGGAAAAATCCCCCTTCAGAAAATATAAATAACTTCTGTTTCTTGCTATAACATAAAACTATTTCCTCTTCATTACCCAGAAGTTCATACACACAGCAAAATGTCCATTTTGGAACCTAGTTGTTTTTCCCCATTCCTCTTTCCTCCTCCTGAGCTCAAGAACTTCAGCCATGCCCAAAGCTGAGCTGCGTGCAAGAATTCAGGCTTCAAACAAGAGATAAGCACATCACACAAACCAAACAGAAGGTAGGTGCAGGGGCAGAGAGAGGTCTGTTCAGACAATGGAGACAGAATAAAGAGCTCACATTCAGAAGGGGCCCCAGGGAAAGATGTGGATGATTTGAAAATGGTTTACACAAACCTGTGGGGTTTAAAAGCAGTAGTGGGGAGGAAGGAGAAGAAAAAATAGGCTACTATATCAGGATTTCTTTTTTATTTATTCCTTTACTAATTTCTACACATCGATATACTATAAGCTCATACATCTTGACCTAAGCCTTTCATCCTGCAACCAGCCAAGACAATGACAAGTAATAACTGAGTTATCTCACAGGGGCAGCACAAGAACTGCTCTGATAATTGCTATTCTATGGAACACCTTAAAGGTTGAGGAGCTCATCCAAAGTCTATACAACAAAGCCAGGAATAAACTTGTGGCTCTAAGGACCAGGTTTGGTTTTTTTCAGTAGACTTTTCTAACAATATCACAGTGCTTAATATGAGTATTAAACAAGGACTGAATGCTCCATGCAATTCAGCTGCTATGAGAACTTAGGTGGACTGAGTGCAGAAACTTGTGCACAGACAAAAACAATGACTTTTTCCTCAAATTTCAGCTAGACAAGGTTATTGGGAAAACAGTGAACACAAAAAGGCAGAACTTGGTATCAACTCAGAAATAAAAATGCCATCTACTGAATTGCCAATAATTATCCCTGCAAAATGAAAACAATTATATGTAGAGACCCCCTTCTTCCAAACACACCTTTTCAATGACAGACAAAGAAGACATGCTGAATCAATGGATTTCTATGTTCTACAGGCACAGTTGTATATTGCATAGGCTAAGACAAAGATCTAAAACAATCCTTCTAAATTAGGTTGATGTTATGCTTTGCCAGTACCTTAAGCTAAGGTAATGCTCTTGGAAAAATCCCCCTTCAGAAAATATAAATAACTTCTGTTTCTTGCTATAACATAAAAATATTTCCTCTTCATTACCCAGAAGTTCATACACACAGCAAAATGTCCATTTTGGAACCTAGTTGTTTTTCCCCATTCCTCTTTCCTCCTCCTGAGCTCAAGAACTTCAGCCATGCCCAAAGCTGAGCTCCGTGCAAGAATTCAGGCTTCAAACAAGAGATAAGCACATCACACAAACCAAACAGAAGGTAGGTGCAGGGGCAGAGAGAGGTCTGTTCAGACAATGGAGACAGAATAAAGAGCTCACATTAAGAAGGGGCCCCAGGGAAAGACGTGGATGATTTGAAAATGGTTTACACAAACCTGTGGGGTTTAAAAGCAGTAGTGGGGAGGAAGGAGAAGAAAAAATAGGCTATTATATCAGAATTTCTTTTTTATTTATTCCTTTACTAATTTCTACACATCGATATACTATAAGCTCATACATCTTGACCTAAGCCTTTCATCCTGCAACCAGCCAAGACAATGACAAGTAACAACGGAGTTATCTCACAGGGGCAGCACAAGAACTGCTCGGATAATTGCTATTCTATGGAACACCTTAAAGGTTGAGGAGCTCATCCAAAGTCTACGCAACAAAGCCAGGAATAAACTTGTGGAATTGTCACTGCCAGTTGTTTGTCTAACGGCAAGCAGTCATTTGTCCTTCAATAGCACTACCCTTGTCAAAGAAAAAAAATAGATTAAAATTAAAATCTATGCAATAAAAACTCCTCACAGACATTTTGTGTACTTGTCCTTTCATTGTATGCATCTGACAGCTGTGGGGTACTACCGTCCTTTCTTCAAGTTTCTCTTTCTATACAAAGAGAGAACATTTTAAAGTTTTGTTCCTATATTTTTATTACAGGACAAAAGAAAGAAGACAGCCCATCAGGCATATCTATCAAAGGGATTAACTTTTCCACAGTCTGTCTCATCTCACACATGATAAAAAACCTCTGCAGCAGCCTAAGGGACTGAAATATATATATATATAATATATATATATATATATATATATACACACACATATATATACACAATTTTTTTAACTCTTGTTTTCTAACACAGAACACCAGTGACATTGCAACAATACTTAGACGCCAAAGTACAGGAATATGCCACATATAAATGAGGACTGCAAAAGAAGCAAAAAAAGACTGTTCCCACAGTAGGCAGCATGAGAAATGCAGCTGGATCTCAAAACAGAAGGAAACCCATCTGTGGAAATCAGTGCAGCAAGTCTCTACCTTCAACCTTTTCAAATGCTGAGTCACTGCATTTAGGAAAACAATTTTTTTTTTTTTAAAATGAAGACAGACTTAATTAGGACAAGGCAAAGAAATCCTACAGTGGTCTTTTATGATTAAGTGCTGAAACAAACCGTGCAGTTGGGTATTTATCAGAATTACTGGTTATCAGGGACAGGAAGTCCTGGACACTGTTTTCAGCTGGGCATGGTGGTTAATAATATTTATATTTCTATTATACCTTCCTCGGCATATTGCAGTAAAAGTTAAAAGGCAACCTTCAATCAAGTCTCTTGGGTACTTTTTTCATACCCAACCTTGTTTAGAAAGTAATAATTTTGAAACACATAATTTTTTTTAAGTAAAAAAGACTTAAATCCTTAATGTATGGTGTTCCAGAGAGTGATCTGAACACTTTCGTGGACTAGCTGAAGAACAGACTAAAGTCCCTCAACAGACTGTTCTGCAAATACTGTCTTCAAACACTTCAGAAACATATACTGAGAATTATTAAGGCGTGGGATCCATCAAGAAATGACAAGCAAGCTTTTGGCTGGTAGCAAAGCCAAGAAGAGAGCTGGGGTGGAGGGGGGAAGCTTTACTTCTCAAAGCACACTGCCTGCTTCAGAAATAACTCTACCAGAACGGGAAATCAGATCTTGACATACTAAAATATTGACTGATATTCACATGCATCAAGGCACTACCCACTGAAGCCAGCAGACATCAGCAAGAACAAATCTTAAAGAAAATTTAAGTCCTTTTCAATTGTAATGTTTCTCTACAAGTGTTACAATTTAAATTAGAACACTTAAATTGCACTATATTTGCTGATACGCCAGAAAGTAGAAAAAATAATACCTCAATCTCATCAATCTTTTAAGTTTTTTAATTATGTAGAACACCAATCTATTAGGCATGAACTATACCATGTCAAGCAATACAGCAAGTAACAGTACTGTAAAGTAAAACAAAAGGCAGATCAGACAGTGGCTCATGAAAGATCACATAGAGGTTGTGAAATGATTAAGGGACGGGAACACTCAGCATATGAGGAAAAACAGAGAGTTGGGATTGCTTAACTTTGAGAAGAAAAAGACTTGGGGGCATCTTATGAATGCCTGATTGGCAGCATTTTTGGGGTAAAAATACCTGATGGGGGAAAGTAAAGTTGATGGAGCCACTCTGTTCTCAGCAGTGGCCAGAGACAGGACAAAAGAAATGGGCACAAATTGAAAACCCATTTCCAGAAAAAAGTAGTACAAAAACAAATAAACCACCAAAACCAACAAAACAAAACAAACAAACAAAACAAAAACAACAACAAAAAAACCAACCAGAAAAAAACCCCCCACCAAAATCCATCCAAATACCACAGTTTGAAGCAACTTTCTTACTGTAAGGATGACTGAATGCTATGTCCAGTTTTTTAGAGTCTCTACACTTGAAAATATTAAAAACTGGACACAGCTCTGGGCATCCTGCTCTAGCTGACCCTGCTCTGAGCAGGGGCATCAGACTAGACAATCTCCAGACGTGTCTGCCCAGCCTCAGCCCATCTGGGCAGTGGCCTGAGAAGACATTTCCTACAGGTTCACAGATCTGCTGGCGGTGCAGTGGAAAAATTAAAATGATATGTGTGCTATTCAAACAAACAAAAAAAAAACAACAAACCAAAAAAACAACCAAAAAAAACCAACCAGAAAAAACCCCCCACCAAAATCCATCCAAATACCACAGTTTGAAGCAACTTTCTTACTGTAAGGATGACTGAATGCTATGTCCAGTTTTTTAGAGTCTCTACACTTGAAAATATTAAAAACTGGACACAGCTCTGGGCATCCTGCTCTAGCTGACCCTGCTCTGAGCAGGGGCATCAGACTAGACAATCTCCAGACGTGTCTGCCCAGCCTCAGCCCATCTGGGCAGTGGCCTGAGAAGACATTTCCTACAGGTTCACAGATCTGCTGGCGGTGCAGTGGAAAAATTAAAATGATATGTGTGCTATTCAAAAGTAAAAGGGTCGTTTATTCTCCCAGCTCTGCTACTTCTGGATTTTTTTATTTTTTTTGTTCTTCAAACCAAGGCAAGCTGGAAGTCATTGCATCCACTCTTCAGAAAAGACAGTATTACAAACCTCTCACTTCCCGCTGCTGGTGCTCTTTGCTTTTGAGTATGGGGTGGGAGATCCACAGCCAGGGGTGATGCTTGCGGAGCTGAGGAAGGATGTAATGTGTTACAAATCCCACTGTCCACGCTAAAGCAAACAGCACAATGCTGAGAAATGGCTGGGCCAAAGCAGAAAAAAAGGAAACATAGTTATAATTTACATACAACATATATAGCTATTTTAAACATTTTTTAACAGTTTCCATAATTGTATTTTTCTGCAATTGATTTTTATTCCTATGTTCAAATTCTTGATGCTAGGTGAATATGGATTTTGACATATGTGTTTTGCACACACAATTAGCCAATTTTTTACTCCATGATTGGAGGAAAAAAGGCAAAATGTCAGGCTTATTCATTCTGTCCTCTGGGCTCCATATCATAAGAGCTGTTTAAGGAAAGAGATGTCAAACAAGCAATACTGAAATTAATACAAATATCCAGAAACTGCTTTGCAAATATAACAGTGTTATCATGACCAGCAAGTGCATTTTCACTAACTTCTCTTCTCACAGCATCTATTCTTTCCAGTTAAAGCACCCTGTGGTTTTGCCTAAGAGACATAATACCTTAGTGGGGGGAAAAAAAGATAGATACATACCCTTAGTGACAGAAACACAGTACTGGCACTGACAGCAAATGACAGAACAGCAGCTGCTGTGCAGACAATGAGATCCGATTTCAAGATTTCTTTCTGTGAAAATTATTATTTTACACACAATTAGTAAGGCAGCACTATTTTAACCAAAGTAATTACCCTGTTCTCAATTACTTATACTCTGCATTGCAATAAGGTTAATCGACATTCCCTACTACAAAAGTATTTTCTCCACTCTGCTTTGGGAAATTCTCTCTCCACACTCCAGGTCTGTTGAAGTAATGCAATTTAAATTCTTCATGCCTAATTTTGAATTATATTATTAAATAACAAAGTTATAATATTGGAGAAATTAAAGCAATACATTTTAATACTGAATCTGATTCTGCTTGAGGAATATAATTCTTTTCCATTAAGACCTTCTTATTTTTGGGAATCAAAATTCTGATTCCATTCCCTATTTTCAAGAACTAGTTTTTCTTATCCCCTTTCTCTTGGATTACTGAAAAAAGTCATGCTTTACCATAACACCTTCTAAGACACAACATTAATACATTTATTATGTTCTAAAGTGACATGTCCCATTCCCTGATTTTCTTTATTGGAAGTCAAATTGCAGCAAGATTTTGCGGATTTTAGACAAACCTTTCTTCCAGTGTCATTGAATGATAATGAAAGGACACATCTGCCTTTATATAAAGATCTGTAACCGTGGTAGGATTAACTTTGTTTCTAAAAACTGGAAATATCACTGTCTTTACAGCACATTTTTCTTGAGATTAAAATGTCATTCTCAGTAAACAAATAAACAACATAGCTTGTGATCTGTGCGGTCTTCTGAATTGTACTTCAGAGGTCACCCAAATGCTTTTGTGAGTAAATGAAAATCTTGTCTTAGATTTATGAGAAGGGCATTTAGGTTCAGCGCTCAATTCTGCTGCTAAGTTACCAAATGAGAAACTATTTGTAGCTCTTGGTTTAGAAGCTGACTTGTGCTTTAATTCAAAGATAGCTAGAAACAACATGTGAAAAACAACACTTTTGTTAGAACCAGAGGTTCATCTGACTTCCTGGTGGGGTTATCTAGCTAAGCTTAATGAATCTCATCAGAGAAAAAGAAAGAAAACTAAAATAATGATAGTATGGCAAACTATACAAATAAAGGAGATAAAAAAGAAAGCAAGCAGAACAAGTGAAGAACAGAAGGGCTGTGAATTACCAGGGAAGCTGGTAGCAACCTCTATATTTAGGCTGCCTATCACTCCCTGTTATGAAAGATGCTTCTCAGTAAAAGGTCACCTGCATCAGCACTTCCACTTACTGCAGCAGCCCTTTGAAATGCAGCAGGACTAAAAAGCCTTCAGGCTCTGAAAGTACTTTTGCTTTGTCCCAGGAAACTCCAATTCGGCTTAGCTGAAATCTCAAGCAACCACCAGAGTCTTTGCCCTCCCTGCAGGGCTGCTCAGGAGTGTGCACATGTCTCCAAAAGAGTGGTGCTCCCTGCATCTGACAGCCATCCTTCTCTGGACAGCCCTGCACTCTGCATGGGTTGCATGTGCTGCGAAGGTGTGGGAGCAGAGTTTGGTCTTTGGAACCCCTCCTGAACACCTTTTCAAAGCACAGCCCTGCTAGCCTTGCTCCTTGGCTGCTGCATTCAACAGAAGAACCACAACATGAGGGAGCTCACAGGAAAAGCTTTCTCTTCCCTGACTAAACCTTGGCTCCCTGCCTGTCACCACAGGTCCTTGTTCAGTTCTCTCACAACTTTCTCTCGCTAGCAAGTAGCAGTACTGAAAAAACACAGTCTAATAAAAATGAATAACTGAATTATTGCCAATCTATGCAATGGGAATGACTTTTTAACCTTTCCAGATATTTTAAAGATGTTGCATACAAAATCTACATAAAACAGCAGAATCTGAAAAAATTAAGCAGTGTCAAATTTAGATGGCACTATTTCAGCCCTTTTGTGAATACACAGCATGAAAAGTCTTGATCAAATATCATTTTCTGCACAGCTGAATTCAACTACTCAGTAATCTAAAATAAGCTTCTAAGAACAACAAACACACTCCAATCACATTCACAAGCTCTTCTGTACAACCCAAAAGGCTTACTATTAAAATGGCTGATTTCTCTCACAATCAGATGACTGAAGAAGCTGTCACTTTAAAAGCTGTGTAAAATAATAAGAATTTAGCTGTAAAATCAGCAGAGATAATAACAATTCACATTTTGGGGAGAGGTGGCATCCTAACTTTCCATTCCAGACCAGATCACCAAAGAGAATATTTTCAAACATTGCATTCAGAAGAGAACATATTACACAAATTGTATTGCATAGGACTTTTATTTCCCATCTTTCCTTTTGCAATTGTCCTTTTAACAGTGCTCTCATAACTTTTGACAATCCTATACAGAAAAAGGCCTATGTTTTTAAGGAAATTATCATTATTCAGATATTCCAGCCCAAATTTGACAATTGCTTTCCATTTCTGGCAACATAGAACGTGTTTAAAGTACCATATATGCCCAGGCTTGTCCTTCTGTCCTTGCACTGAACTGTTTCAAAATGTAAATATACTGCACGGAGTGTGGCACAATGGTCCACACAGAAGGTCCCTCTTGATGTGGCCAATGCTTTCAAGCTTCTCGCAAAATTCAGGCTTTTTCCCTCTAAAACAAAACTGAGTAGTGCCTTGTTTCTGTTCTGTGTCACTGAACAGGGTCCCCCAGGAAATGGCAACTCCAGGAGAAAACCTTGGGCATCTACCTGCTGGGGGTGGATGCGTGGCTCCCGGCCTTCCTGTGGAGGGCAGCTAGCTCCTGAAAACCGTGTGCCTACATTAGACCCAACTGTCTAAAGCAGGATTTTGGATATCATTCCTAAGGCCAGGAACTTATGAGCTGAGTACTGAATAGCTCTATAGCATGACGCTTGAGCCCTTCACTGCAATTGGTCCAAAAATGTAAAACTTAAAAATTAAAATCCTATTCACAGTTCAAATCTCTCCAGTGAGAGATGGTCACTGTTTGGGCTGAAAGCCATTCTACACTCCATTTTACACAAGGGAAAAATAAAAGTAACCCCAAACCAACATTGCTACCTTCGATGCCTTGGGGATTTCACAAGCAGAATATATTAGAGTGGCACTTTTTTTGTTTTAATTATTATCACAGAATCATAGAATTATTTATGTGGAAAAGATCTTTAAAATCACCAAGTCCAACCATTATTTTCAATTAGATTTTTGGGGCTTTGTACAAATCTTTTTACTAGCTATCTAAATGTTTGCACTAAAGACCAGGAAGGAACCTTGAGTTTGAATGTAACACATTATCAGCCTCAGGCCACTGCTTAATCTAGCAATCAGCCATGTGGATGCCTACAGAAATTAATTATAATGGTAGGAAGCTCCATTCTCAAAGTTGAATGGTCAATTATCAATCACAGCTGCTTCATAATTCAGGCTTCCAAAGCTGGCAATTCTTACACAGCTATTCAAGGAAAGCACAAGGGTAAAAGTCATGTAATCAAACATTAGAGATGCTGTATTTATTACTCCTAACACCAATGCAAAACCATCCAGAAAACAGCACATTAAGTTTCAATATTAACCTTGTTTGCTTTTAGCTGCTTGAGAAGGTGATGTGGTTCTGATGCCTCTGGCTTTCTGGTTAAAATGCATCTTATTTAAATGCTGTTTTGTAGACCACATGTCACCAAGGCAAGGTTGGCCTCTGTTGCACCCTGCCATGTCTTGCCTCTGACAGGGGTTAGGAATACTCTACTTGCACGGAAGCACTTCAAGAAAAAATGAGCTGCCATCACAAAATCTCTTCCTAATACTGATATACTGTTTCACCCAGCTGCTGAACAGTTTGAAGATCCCCTTACAAAACTTCTGGAAATTACTTTAAATTGGCTTTGAAGAGTCAGCCAATCCTACATCCTAAACATGACTGCAATTGCTGAAGCAAGTCAGCAGGGACTGTGGCTTGATTGTGCTCCTTAAATTCGATGCACGTGCATTTTCTCCTGCCTCAGCTCTTCCCTACTTGCCCTGTTAGCACTACATTGGTGAGATACCAGTGGGAGTCTCCTTGGTGTTTAACTGAGACAGAGGTACCAGGTAACACAGGGGTTAGACAAAGAGTCCACATTAATCAGAAACTGCCCTCTTTCTCCAGCTAATTCTTCCAAATTAACACTGCTAATTGACATTTTAAGCAAACCCTTTGGCTTACAACTTTTATACAGATGGAAGGAAGCCCAGACAGAGGTGGAAAGAAAAATTAATGCAAAGAACTAGCAAGCTGCATCAACACTGAAGGAAAGCAGCCTCTGCCTCGTAGCAGCAGCATCGTGGAGTATCAAATGTACAAAGCAGAAAAGTGCCAATTCCCAAATCCAGGCATTTCCTGGAGAGCAAAGGTGCCAAGAAGCCCACTTAATTAATCCTAAAAGTGTGACAAAATGAAAAAGTGTGACAGGAATGAAACATTGTGAAGAGAAGAACTGAAGTCCTGTGTCTGGCAAATCCCAGCGGTTATCCCTATACTTCTGCACCTTCCCCCACCTTGGCTCAAGGGCCCAAGCGTTAGTGTAAGACAGCAGATCCCTGTCCATGTCACTGATATAAAAACTGTCAGAGTCTGCAGAATTGCTTCATTTTAAAAATACAGCCAGGATCTTAGATGCAGATTTTTCCACTATTTTTGGTTTTCATTTTCAATATTTTAAAGCCTTGCTCAAGGTTTCCCTCTGCACTGTGAAATGAAACCAGTTAAGTGGACAGCTGCAGTAACTGCTTCAGTCCCCGGGCTGGGCTCCATCTGCAGAACAGATGACATCAGAATCTGTATTCCTCCAAGAAAGGCACTATCAGCAAAAGACAGAACTACAGGAGCATGAGAAGCTTTCCATTACATCTGCCATACAGTCCCCATGTACAAGAACAGAATGTCAATGAACCACAGCAATAACCTGCACACCACAAATACCACAGAATACAGCAAAATTCTAACAAAAATACTTCACTTTGTTTTACTCTGTTTCTAGATGCATGCTCATATTCCAGTATCAACTGTTGCAAACAGTTTAGTTTGCAAGAAACTGTAGCTCAATACAAGCAACAAGAAATAGCCATATCACTTAATCTTATGTAGGCCCTATTAGAGGAAGTAGTTTAAAATAATATAATACATGGTAAAAATGACAATCTTAGCAGAAGCTTAGAAAAGTAGAAAACATTGTTAGTGTGGGATCAATGCTTATGCTGAATGTAGGCTGTGTAACACCTTATAAGATGCCTAAGAAATGATTCAAGATGTACATGAGAGATGCATTCCTTTGAAGAGACATCTGGAGGCCAGTAGGAACTACAGACTCCCAGGTCATGTCTAAGGGTCAAAAAACACAGTCTATCTTCCAGAGACTCTGAATGCTCCTGGATTTCAGAAAGCATTCAGAAGTTTAGGAACAGCTGCCTAGGTTGCAAATGCTCAGATGTGCAGGCACTGGGGATGTGGTCAGGAGGAAGGGCTGTCTAACAGCCAGGAAACAGGACAGCTCACATGACTAACAAATGTCAAACACCCCTTAGCATTTCTGGAAACTTGATGATCTTCCCACATGAATGCCTTAGAAGATCAACCTCCCCTGGGTAACAGCAAACATTTTTCTAATATAAAAAGACACAAAAAGGAAGATGGGTCACTTCATGATGTTTATGCTGAAGTGAGAAATAAGCTGACACAAACTTAGAGCTTCCTGCCAGACAGTAGTAAATAAACAGCCTGCCAAGCAAAAAAGAGATGATGAGATGGCAATGCTTGGCACCAGGCATGTACCTCCCTCTCCCATACTATCCCAGTTTCATGTGCTTCTTCCACCTCTAGGTGCCAAGTCTGGCAGTGTGCTCCACTTGGCTCAGCTGGGGTGGACGGCACACAGTCAAGAGTATATCCTGGCACAGAAAAGGCATTCCTGAAAAACAGGTAGCCCTAGCCATAGAAAAATAAAAAATAAGGGATACTTTAAACACATGTAACTCTGTGGACCAAATCCTGCTCCTCTGCAGCACACACAGAGAGTCTGGCAGGACTGCTCACCTTTTTGAGTGCTTGTTGAACAATCCAGCCTACCTAGGACACACCAGATTCCCAGACTGCAACTCTGTGCTCAGAACCTGCATTAGTTCTCTGTGTACTAGGATGAGAGATGCACCACTCCCCAGACTCTAAGAGTACACTTCCCATGGACTATATTAAAGAATCAATGTGGCAGAGCCCTTCAGAGGAGTCCTTCAGAAAGGAAAATGGCGTGTATCCCCGTTCTCACTGCTGGCCTCACCGTAAAGATTATCTTTTAAATTACTAAATGACAATTACAATATTTACAAGGTTCCTCAGTGGGCAAAATGGATGAGAGAGCTTAGAACAGAAATTAAGGAAAGGAAAAGCCTTACCACTGATTCTCTCATTTTTTCCGGGAGTGGATCTTCTGATGAATCTTCAAATCGCTGGCGTAGATAGTGAGGGATGTATTTACACTGAATAAGGGACCTATTCAAAAAAAAATTTCCTAGTTAATATACTTCAGAACATGTGCAACAGATATTAATATTCCTGAAGGACAGAAGAGAAACAACAGCCTCGGATTTCCTTCTTCATGTATCCATTGGCATTCTTATCTCTGTTCAGCTGGAGATTGACACAAACCAGCTCCACCTGTGATCAGAGCAGAAATTCCTCATCAGAATCCTGAGGAGTCTCAGCAGCCCAGTCAATGCGACTCAGTCATTTAGAGAATGAGCAGAGAGGGTACTGTTGATTTATGACTCTTAGTTCTGTTTCAGCTAAGCTGAAACCAATATGAGAGCTCTTTAGACCCATGTTAAAATGGCTAAGGAAGCCAGTTCTGTACAACCTATACATTAATTCTCTCTTTGAGATTTATATGCTACCCTCTCATCTATCTTGAATTTTATGCCATAGGCCAGACTTAAATACTTTTTCCAATCTCCTTAACTTATTTAAAAGAAGTTCAGAGCTGTTTAGAGAAAAAAAATCTTAAATCTCTTTTTTTAGGATGATTTTAAGGATGCAATTTTTACAATTGCACAATAAACATTTGATGTTGTTGTACATGTATTCTTAATTTTTACATTTTTAGGAACTATTTCAGTTGCTGAAGATTTCATTTCAAATGTTATGAAATTGCTAGGTAGATTTATAAGTTAAAAGGCATTTAATAGTTTTAGATTACTTCCTTAAAACAAAAATTTCAAGGAAGAAAAGTTTCTGTTTTATTAAAGAGGTTCATGAACTGGTGTGTCCTTTCTGGGAAGTAAGAGAAAAGGATACATTTAAATTACTTCAAAATTGAAAGAACTCACAATTTCATCTGATTTGCAATTAACCTATGTATATTTTATGCAAAGGCTAAGAACTCGCCCTAATGCATAGCTTTACTTCCTAACATACATAATTTCCATACTGCAATGGCCAAAAAACTACACACCATCCACATAAAGCTTGATCAAGATCTACCTGACATCTGTGTCACACTCAGTAGGCTGTGGGTAAAGTTCACGGCAAGTCATGCAAGCAGTTCTTGCTGCTTTGCCACATCAGAACCTAGCAATGCATAAATGTCAGATTCCCTGAATTTTTTGGACAGTAAAGAATTTCTCAACTCTCCAGTAAGATTTACTGGGATGACAATTTCTTACGAGTGCTCTGTGTCTTTTCCTTCAGTGTTGTCCTTTCCATCAGTGTTGCTCTGCTTTTTCCAAGTTTCTCTGCTAAAATAGAATTCTGAACAGCCTAAAAAGCTCTCCACTTTCCCCTTCTCTCTTCTGCATTGCAGAATCATGTATCATGAGCCTTGACCTTCACCTCATGAATCAAAAGAGAGAACTTTTCTCTGTGAGAGAACCTCTTACAGGCCCTCTGCACTCTCCTAGGATAAAACTGAGCTGTCTGTGAAGCAGAATTCCAAATGCTATGGTGATACTGGTGGCACAAAACCCACTTGCTTGCTTAGCCCCACAGCCATAGATGTAATTGCCCAGCTGCTTGCTGACCTCCACAGCCCCTCTAACAGCCATACATCACAGCTTCCTCACTGGGAAATTCACATTTGCTGCACCTGAGCTATGAATCTATTGGGTCTGTCTGTCATACATCACCTCAACATGCAGATCACAATATTGAGACTTATCTCCTTAATCTCCCTTGTTTGCAGTGTCAGCTCTTAGCATACACTTCCTCTCCTCAGTTACCTCTAGCAGCTGTGTCAGAGAACAAAAGGAAGGATGGAACCTCAAACTGAGAGGCATAGCCTACTGAAGTAATCCTCAGCAAGAGCTGGAATAAAGCCATCTACCCAGCATGTTAAATGTTCCTTTTACTGGTCCCAGTGCTAACCAATGCACATTCTGCAACTCCAGTTGCCAGAACCCCACTCAACTAAATCACTGTCCTCTAACCTGGCAAGCATACAACCTCCCAGAGGGGAAAAATCTGCTTGAGAGATTTTGGATAGTGCTGCTTAAAGAACACCAGCCCTACTGGTGATCTGACTGCAGCACTTCATTCATATACAGGACTGTTACCAGCCATGCAGACATGGTGAAGAATTCCACCTCACCACAGTACTTTCAGGAAGCAACCCCTGTGGTTCTGAAACTCAGGCATCACTCTGGCTGCACGCTGTAAAGAGTGATCAGCAAAAAAACATTTACAGGCAACTTACATCAGCACAGATGGGTCGCTGCTTTGTCTGCTGAGGTGATAAGAAAGTGCAACTAGCAGACCACAGAAAGCAGAGAACAGTGCTGGAATGTGCTGTGCATCCCAGGGTTCCTGAGAGGATGACAGAAAGCAAAGTTAGGAATGCAGAACTTAAAAAGCCAAGATAAGTAGGTTAAGCCATACATCATACATGCAATGTTACATGCACAACATCTACATTTGTATACCATCTACCACAGACTGAAAATCCTTTTTCATATCAAAGATTATTACTGTGAAAAAACCTTGCAATTAAAAGCATGTTTTGTGGTCATATTGTGCAACTCCCCTATAATCAGCAATTAGCCAGGAAACCACATGAAAGACAGGTTTTCTTTCCTCTCCAATGAAACATTAGAGGAAAATTCTCATTAAAATGAGATCAGAGTGAAATCAACTGCAGCGCATTTATCTACATGCTAAATTGATATGCTGTTACTTGACCTGTAGCCAGGCTGCACGTAACAAATGACAATATCAGGTAGATCAGGCACTGGAGTTTCTTTCAGACATCTTTCTGCTGCCTCGTGCATTCTATCCAGGCCCTGCCTGGGTGCTAACACAGCAGAGAGGGGGAGCACTTGCCACCGTATGTGACATCTCCGAGGAGGGAAGCAAGAGACAACTGGCACACCCACCAGCACACTCTGGATACAACCGAGATGAGAAACTCTCTCCAGGTGACTCTAACAGCTAAAACTGGCTAGAAAGAGTAAGAGAAAGAATATAAAGCTTAGGGAGCACTTATCAAGATTATCTGTGACATCCTCAGGTACAAATTAGGGATCCTAAGATATACTTGTGAGTCCTATTTGTGAAGAACACAAATTTCGTCTGTGAAGGACAAAGAAACTTGGAACAAATCCATTTCACTTACTAATTATATTCCTTGCCTCCATATAACTTCTTCCTGATCAACCAAGTGTGAACTCACCAGATCCTGGCACCAGAGCACTTTCTGAGCAGGTTTTGAAAAGCAGTGCTTGCAGGATCTGTGAAACTTCAGTCTAGTACACACAACACTTGTTCTGCACGCTTATTTCTTGCTTTAATAACTTTAAAGTTAGTACAGCACCAATGTTTTCAGAGAATGAAGTTTATTAGCCTTATTTTGCCCAGTTTTATGCATGATTTCTTAGCATGTTAGGAAATGCTCTATTTTTTTCAGGTGCAATGAATACCTAAGACAAACTAATTATAAGTGTCAAACATCTAACCCATTGCAGCACGGAATGCTGCAATTTAACTCTGAAACTCGTTGTTATCCTAAGAGTAGTACCAAAAAAGTGAAATTTTAATTCCAAGAATCATCTTTCCCTCATCATATTACTGAAAATCACAAAGATAAAAGACAGAAGAGCCTGGTTCTATCAAACAATCCTACCCAAAATTACAAACAAAAGAGAGATTCACATGCTATTACTGAAAGAATCCAGCACCATTTATTTGACAATTTAAACTTTACCATACAATCCTACTCTTCATTTCACTGTTCCCAGTTTTGGGGCCAAATATATTTTTGGTTAGCTTTTTCCATCCTTAGTCTGCTGTCACATTCAATTAATATTCTTCAAAACACTGAAGAAAATGGCTGAATCACAGCCTATCCAAACATCCTCTGCATTTTCAGGGCAACACAACTGTGTACAGATCCCCCCAGCAGCTTCTAGTGCATGACTGCCCCTTTGCGCTGCAACTTCTTTTGAAAGCAAAATACTATCAAGAGTTGAACAATATTCCTGATACTGAAATTTATCAGAAGCCAGTTTTAAAAATCATTCCACCCTTTTTCTACCATAAAGCTGTACACAGCTGAATCCCCACATTAATGTCTCAGGAACTCTATTTCCATATTTTCTGCATATTACACATAGTTTCTGCATTTGTCTGGTCTGTGCTCCTTTTCCAAACTGTCATTGTTCCCTCAAAACTCAGACATCAGACTCAGAGCCAGGAAAGCAGATAGGACAGGCATCAATATTCACTATGTGTCTAGAGAACAGGATTCTCTAGAAAAATGCTACACAGTGTTGTAGAAAATATGAGAATGAACAAAGGTGTCATTTCTCCAGTATCAGTGTGATGTACCCTCTTCCATTTTGTCATTTTCTTCCCCCACAAATGATGCCTAGTAGCTTTAAATTTTAGAAAATGAAAAAAAAAATAATATAGTTGATAATTGAACAATGATTCTTCTCAGTGGGAAAACAGGACTGACAGGTTTTACTCTTGGAAGCTGGTATTATCTGTCATATGAGACAGGGACTTTCACTTCCCAGTTTACCTCATTGGGTTGAGGTGATATGTAGTGCTTTCATAAATGGTTTTGGCTTCGATGCAGACACTCACGTAGTCATTTTTAAAACAAGTGAAACAGACTTAGAGGGTTAGGTATGAAAGCCATGAGTTACAACAGACCAGTGGTGGGAGTGGGGTGTTCCATTCCAACCACAGAATTGCCTAATCCCAAAACAATCCACTAGAAGGGGAGATAAAGGTGCCTTTGAACTTATGAGCCTTTTAGCAGTACTAGATGTGGGAAGGCAAATGTATTTTTTAAAAGTAGTGTTAGTAGTTTTCTGTCCCACATTTATCCTTTTTACTTCTTTCTTCTCCTAAAAAACCCACATGTAACACACTTATCTTTCAAAGATATGCTCAAATAAATCATATGTTCTACTCCAGACGCAAAAAGTGCTCTGAACAGAGAACCAAGTATGCTAAGCAGAAGATCTTGTTACTTTTTCTGTTATGTTTTTTTTTAATTTCAGAGTACTCCTCTCAATGGTGACTTTGCAGATTGCTGCAGTGGCATCACTGAAGCATCACTGAAGGCACTGGCATAGTGGCTGGATTTTTAAAACTGGAGACAAACTCCAGTTGGTCTTCACACACCCGGTTTTCCACTCTCATGATTTCATCTCTCATGAATTCATAAATTTTCATATTTACAGAGTGGCTTGGGTTGGAATGGACCTTTAAAAGTCACATAGCCCCTCCTGCAATTCAATCAAACTTTCTTGGCTCTTTCTCCTTACCCCCACACTAAATCATATGCTCTACTCCAGAGACAAAAAGTGCTCTGAACAGAGAATCAAGTATGCTAAGTAGAAGTTCTCGTTACTTTTTCTGTTGTGGTTTTTTTTTTTTTTTTTTTTTATTTTTATAGGTTTCCT